>NW_028274811.1:115366712-115576712 GCF_037043125.1 Eumetopias jubatus
TAAAGCTGCCATACACACATATCACTTGAATCTTAATTGGCTTATTTTCTCCTGGAGTGAGAACTATTTCAATATTTTTAAGTCTCCAACTCTTTTTTTTAAAAGATTTTATTTATTTATTTGAGAGAGAGAATGAGAGAGAGAGAGAGCACATGAGAGAGGGGGTGGGTCAGAGGGAGAAGCAGACTCCCCGCTGAGCAGGGAGCTGATGCGGGACTCGATCCCGGGACTCCAGGATCATGACCTGAGCCGAAGGCAGTCGCTTAACCAACTGAGCCACCCAGGCGCCCCATAAGTCTCCAACTCTTATTGCATTATTGGCCTGTGGTAGGTACCCCAAGAATGTTTTCTTTTTAAGTGAATAAATGTAGGAGTGATTATACCCAAGAACTATTGGAACTCTGCATAATCCAGCCAATGGAAGTAGGGAGCTAGACCAAAAAGGTCATGAAGAATCAGTTCCAGAATCTATGGCATAGTAGGCCAAACTTATCTATAAGCCCAAATCATGAAGGACAAAAATTCAAGAGTCTTGCAGAGGAAACCATTCTGCAGATACGATAAAGAAACAGATGCCAGAAAGAAGTAGAAACAAGAAACCCTAGGGGCAGGAAAGAAGGGGAAAGAGAGAGGTGCTCGTTCAGTCTCTGGTTTAGGAGGGCCAGTCCCATCTAATTTAGCTGAATTGCATTTCTGAGAGAGCTCTGTGTACCTAACAGGATGTTCTGTTTCCCCTCCCTCACAACTTCTCCACTCTCTTATTTGTTTAAATTTTAGTGGGCTTAGTTAGGTTTTGGTTTATGCAAGCCCAAGACATTTGACTACATGTTATTAATGTACTGAGACTTTTAGAACAGCACAGGGGAAAATAACCAGCATGTAACTCATGAACTCATGAGAACACTTTTCCCTGCTGACTATATTTCAATCAGCTGTCACATGGTTATTATTTAAAAATATTTCTGGATAAATTTAACAATTGTAAAGAGTTAGTCTTGTTATCTGAAAATGAAAATGAAAAGGACTACTATAGCCCAGAGAAGGGATTAAATGAATCAATTATTTGCATTATTTAACTAGTTGTCATTGTTGATATGTTTTGGTTTAAATGACCTAAAAGAGTATTCCAAAGTATTTCCCAGGAAACCTAAGCAGTCCTGAACCTACAGGAGTAGGAATATCCAGATCTCTGTGATTATCTAGCCATAGTAGTAAATGACAATATGACCCAACCCGTTCTGGAGGGTTATCTGCTTTTTTTTTAAAGTCAACTGATTTCAGTGTTAGTCACATCTACAAAATATCTTCATAGCAACATTTAGAGTGGTGCTAGACCAAAATACCTGGGCACCATAACTTGGCCAATGAGGAACATAAAGCTAGCCATCATATTGTAGATACAAATACCCAAAAGAAAACATTAAGTGATGGAACCCAATTAATTTAATTTATTTTTATTTAATTTATTAGCCAGAAAAAACCTATTATGATCAAATTAGTTTTCTGACAGGAAATGCCAGCATGACTTCACATCTGAGCTGGGCTTTTAAATCTTATTCTTTGGATTTCAATTAGCCTATTGATGATCTACTCAATGCTTCCAAACTGATATACTTACAATCAATTTCAAATTCTAACACTTCGGTTGAAATTCTTTTTGGAAATTATGGTATGCTACTGGGTAGGATCTGAAGAAGAAAGATGGCAATGATATGAGAGTTCTGGGAAGAGAGGGTGCCACTGACAAGCACCTCTTCCTTCTTTGGTCCTCCACACACCTTTGGTGACAGATGGTCTCAGTGAAGGTCTGCATTCTTAAACATCTATTTGTGTCGGCTTGAAGATTCTGTTTTCTGCAAAGCTTGTTGGATTTTTCTTGCCTGGTTTTAGAAAGAGATGTGCACTATTTGTACGTCCCCCCCCCCCCGAAGATACTAATACATATAGTTGTGTAAGCCTTCAACCAAAAATTACATCATTTAAAGTGGAAGGATAACACATTTTCATATCGAGCTCCCTTCTGTGGTCCAAGTCATATTCTTATATGTCCATGCTGATTAACATATGAGTGCTCAAGTTAAGGAAATAAAAAAGGCTAAAAATATCCTAGGACCTTTGCAAAAATGACTCAAACTGTTAAAAAGGAGACAATTAGACATTTTGAACATGGGTAGCTATTTGATATTATGGAGTGATTGTTAATTGTTTAGTTGGTATAATGCTTTTTCTGGCAATTTTTAAAACATATAGATAAATATAAATATATATAAAATATGCTGAAATATTTGTGGATGAAATAATATGTCTGAGATTTGCTTTGAAATAATACAGAAGGGGGAAGTAGATGGGGATATGGATCAACTAAGATAAACTATGAGTCGCTGATTGTTGAAGCTGTGTCCTATGTATATGGGACTTCATTGTTAATTCTGTCTACTTTTGTTAGCATTTAAAATTTTGTGAAATAAAAAGCTGAAAAATAAAGTCAGAATTTTAAAATGCTCTACAGACAATTCATGATCTTCTCCCTGCTGTCAGGTCAGGTCTTGGACCTAGTAACTGTATGGTTGAATAGAGGGAAGACAAGACCAGGCACAGAGCTGGTTAATGCAGAGTGTTATTGTGCATATTTGTGTGTGTGTATCTATGTGTTTGGCTATTTATTTATTTATTTATTATTTTTTTTTTTAAATTTTTTTATTTGACAGAGAGAGACACAGTGAGAGAGGGAACACAAGCAGGGGGAGTGGGAGAGGGAGAAGCAGGCTTCCCACCAAGCAGGGAGCCTGATGCAGGGCTCGATCCCAGGACCCTGGGACCATGACCCGAGCCAAAGGCAGACGCTCAATGACTGAGCCACCCAGGCGCCCCTGGTTATATATTTATATAAGTTATTGATTAAGTGAAAATTTTGAAATACATATCAAAGCTTAATAGTGTCTATACTGTTTTTATTTTTATTTTTATTAAGATTTTATTTATTTGAGAGAGAGAGAGCACAAACAATGTGGGGAGGGGCAGAGGGAGAGGGAGAAACAGACTCCCTGCTGAGCAGGGAGCCCGATATCGACCTCAACACAGGGCTCCATCCCAGGACCTTAAGATCATGACCCAAGCCGAAGGCAGATGCTTAACCAACTTGAGCCACTCAGGTACCCCATATAAACTTTTTTTAGATTGATATTGAATCATGCTTATCCCTTTTATTAGTTATGTGCAACTATATACTAACAATTGAGATGTGGAAATATCTTTAGTTCTCATATTTATTAATTGTTCCATCACTAAGTTTGCAGACAAATATTACTTTTGCTTAATCACTGAAAGAAATTTTAAAGATTAAATAATTTTCCTAACATTCATTGAGTTAGTGTAGGCAGAAAGTAAGACCCTGTTAGTGATATTTTTAGCTGTTAGTTACCAATCTTCATGTTATCCTAACATTCCCATGAGTTTTAGTCAAAATTTTTGTTTTTTACTATAACAAAGTCAAATACTTTAAAACTTAGGTATCATGGGACAAGTTCAGATAATGAAGTGCCAACTGGATTTTGGCACCATTCCTTACATATTTGTCATCAAGAGTCAAAAGTAATAGGAAAGAAATTAGGCAGATAAAAGCAGTTTGGTTTCGCAGGAACGGAACTGACGTTGTATAGTCAGTGCTGTGGAATTCTGAATTCTGCCACTACAACTACCACTACCATCCTCTCTAATCAGTTTCAGCAGATGTGTTGGGTTGAATTAACATCCGGAAATTCTCTACTACAACGAAACTAAATATTTCTGCCTAAGTCTACGATATTTAGTCATAGCTCATATTTATTTCTCTTACGTTCTGAAACTATTATACATGGCCTGTCATTTAATTACTTTCAATCAGTATTCCCTTGTTGAGTTTTGTCAGGAAGGCTGCCCAGTCTTTTGACCAACTAATATGGTATTAGGAGGCATTTAGAAGAGAGTATTATGCTTCTTTTTATAACAGTGTTTCCAAAGTCAAAGTTTTAACCAAATTCTTTTGTCTGCCTCTCTGAGTTCACTGACTTGAGTAAAAGTTGATTCCATTTTAAGGTAATCTCTCTGTTATGTTTAACAACCAAGTATACAATTTTTTTTATGTGGACTTGGAGGGAATTCACCATTTCTGTTATAGAAAAGATACTACTTTGCCTAGAAAAGATGTGAAGTGTGTATACTACACTTGAGATCTCCATAGGCTAGAATGAAGAGCCCTCGAATGGGTAGAAGAGTCAATAGTCATTATCTTTCCAGGTATAGTTTATTCCTTCTGTTTCTGCCTAATTCACCCTTTCAGTGTCAAGTTGATAGAAGATTCCATAGGAATATATATATATATAGATTAAATATGCATATATTATTATGTATTAATATATTTATATATTATTATATTATATAATATGTAATATAGAACATAATTATATATTATATATTTATATTTATTAATAATTTTTTCAGTGATTAAGCAAATATATATATATTATATATATATATTTGTCAGCAGGTAAATTGTGGGCAGGGAACAAACAAAATCCAAAGATTATTTTTGTCTGTTGGTAACTTTTAGGTACTCTTGAAGATGTTATACTAGTTTCTATACCATGGTAACCAATGCAGTTGTTCTGGAAGTCAGTTTGCTGGTGACAGAATTGCAGAAGTCATGAACAAATAGCACTTTGTCTTTGCATAAAGCCATATGATTGGTTTTAAAATTGGGGAGCGTCTACCATCTTCAATGAAAGAGCTTAAGGAAAAAGGAAAGTATTATATTAATGACACACTATAGTCACATTGTTCCTCTCTAGCCACTGAAGAGCACATTATAATAATGGGGTATTCTTGCTTGTCACACCATGAAACAAAGATACAATAATGATCAGGGTTCTGAATGGAAAATTTCATTTGTGAAAGTAAATTACTCTGCAAGCACTAACCCTTGAAGAAGCACAGAGGGAGTTAAAACAAGAATAGAGAAAATTTCAAAATGTTTCTATGGTCACATAGACGGCTGCTTCAGAGTTTAATCATCCTCCATTTGTCCTTTAACAGACTGGCCCCTCATTTAGGTATCAGTTGGAGCAGTGAAGTAACAAATCCGCTGCAGCATGGATTCAGGTGACAGAGTGTCCCAAATCCTTCAGTGGTGATGTTGCTCTTAGAGGTCAGATCCAACTGCAGAAATATACCCCAGTAAGGTATCAGTAGGAAATTAAATCTAAGAACTATCCTCTCCTATTCCAAAGTTATTCTCTTAGAGTTAGTTGGGTCTTTTTGACTTGAAAGGATCAGTATGTTTTAGAAAATACCTAACTTCCTATTGAATAATTAATTTGCTGAATGATAAAATTGGTTCAGAAAAGTCTGGGGTTGCCATCTATATAGTTTTCACCCAAATGATGAGGAATAAGCCAGAATAATCTTTGCCTTAGGTGCCCAAACATGGAAAATAAAGAAAAAAACCCAAAGACCACTGTTTGCACAATTCTTGACCAAGCATTGCAAAATATGATATGACATGCTTATTAAACACCTTACAGACGCATATTAACATTCTTATTAAAATTAACCTGATCTTGGTTCAAAACTTCTGCCACCAAGAAATATGACATCTGTGGAATGTGTAAGCTCAGTAATTGGGTCACAAAAATACTAAACAGAGACCTAAACTCACTTGGAAATGTTTACTTTTATTTAAAAACAGAATTCTCAAGTGCCTCTCTGCTTTGTGATTTCATCCAGGACAAGAATGAAAATACTGAAATGTGGCAGGATTTCTAAGAGAATGAAAGCCAAGAAACTGAAAACACAGTCTTGAGATTTCCGGTTTAATTTCCAGGACAAAGAGATTCATTGTCAGTTTATATCATCTTTGCTACATGGATACCTGGATCAACAAAAGCTATTGACCTCTGTGGGGTCACCCAGTGCCCCATTTTGGCTCTGATTTTGCACTACTCTTCACAGTAGTGAAGTGCTGGGATGAGGCCAGGCTTTCTTTACCACATTGGCTCCTAATCATTCCCAAAGGAAGAACTGGAAAATATTTGGGATTTTTCTTCTATACTTTCACATTAGTTTATTCTCAGAGCAATTATCATTTGTGTTTTGAGCCACATGTTGGGTAAAGATGGAAGAAGCATTTAACTACATTTTTTCCCTAAAGAGCAATATCATATTTTTGTTAGTATAGTGCTTTGTTTTCTTTTGCTTTGACACATGGCTTCTGTAAAAATTTCAGTGTTTTTCTTTGGACTTAAGTACCCAATTCAAGGGAATAAAAACAAAAACCAATGCATGACTTTTTCATGTTATGAATTTAGTTGCTTTTCGTGATCAATCATTTTATGGTATCATTCAACTCATTATCATCCTACACCCATTATATGTGACAAAAATATCAATTTTGTGGATTTTGTGACAAAATTTGTTAGTACTCTGGGTTTCACTTAGCATTATTTTTCACAAATGCCATTTCCTTTCCTTTTAATATTACTTCATTTTTATGCTCAAATATGGGAATAAGACAAAAAAAAGGCAAGATTTTGTTAGCAGCCAATTCTTTCATATCATCTTGGCATATACAATTTCATGAAATAAGTCAAAGAAGAAGACAAAGAAATGTAAAGGGAAGCAGAGGTTATTAAATTTGATTAAGGGATAAAATTTGGTTCTCTGCTGTCCTGATTTGTTTTGGGTCAGAATGCATTGAACAAATGTTATTATTTGTTTATTGCTGAAATCTGGTTGTGGCTATGTTCTGGCATCTCAGTGTGTCTTATGATACTTTACTGTATGTTTCATATCCATTTCTTTTTTTACATTCCCATAGCCACCACTCTGTGTCAACTTTTAACACCTTACACTTTAGAAATCAGCCATAGCTTCCTACCTGGAAATGACAATCTCAGATAACTGTCCACAAGAACAGTAGGGTTAAGTTGGGAACAAGTTGACCTAAGAGAGGCTGGGCTCAGCAAATAAAACTTCTGGAGTCAGCTTATTGTTCATTAGACTTCCATCTTGAACCACCACTACTGAGCCACTCTGTACCCATTGACTTTTTACTACCTGAACCACTGCTTCCCACTAGATTCCTCCAGTGACTCAGCCACTAAACTGAAAGTTCCTAGTTTTACTCCAGTTTGGCATGTAGGAATGACTTTTTTTTCACATTCCACCCTGACCTCTATCCCTGGTTTTTGCTCTCCATTTATCCCATTTGTCTTCTATGTACAATGTTTGTTCTCTTTTTGGAGATACTCACCAATTTTTTTAAAGCTTTTTTTATTTACTTATTTGACAGAGAGAGAGAGACAGTGAGAGAGGGGATACAAGCAGGGGGAGTGGGAGAGGGAGAAGCAAGCTCCCCGCTGAGCAGGGAGCCCGATGTGGGCTCAATCCCAGGACCCTGGGATCATGACCTGAGCCAAAGGCAGATGCTTAACGACTGAGCCACCGAGGCGCCCTAATTATGTTTTTATAAATGCAAATTGTTCTCTGTATTGGAAGGGAAGATGAATGGTATTAAAGAATTTTTTTTTAATCTGGAGAATTATCAGAATGGATGAGAGGGTTTCTAGAAAAATTAGAAGAATCTGTCAGGTTACATGATATCTTCTAGTGCAGTGGATTTTATGTTAGGGTACAATTCATTTTAAAGAAATAAAGTCAGTTCACAACACATCAGTATTGCCATCTATTCCATGAGCTTTCCTCCTTTATTTTTGTGTCTTCTGACTGATAATTGAAGGAAGCATGTTATATGGTTTATGGCATCTTGATCTTTGGGTCTTAGTCTTGTTCCTACCTGTTCTGTCCTGGGTGCTCTGCTCTGTTCCTGGTTTTATACAACCTTTGCTTTTTTCTTCTGATATCTTTTTTTTAAATTATGTTATGTTAATCACCATACATTACATCATTAGTTTTTGATGTAGTGTTCCATGATTCATTGTTTGCGTATAACACCCAGTGCTCCATTCAGTACGTGCCCTCCTTAATACCCATCACCAGGCTAACCCATCCCCCCACCCCCCTCCCCTCTAGAACCTGCAGTTTGTTTCTCAGAGTCCATAGTCTCTCATGGTGCATCTCCCCCTCCGATTTCCCCCCTTCATTCTTCCCCTCCTGCTATCTTTTTTTTTTTTTTAACATATAATGTATTATTTGTTTCAGAGGTACAGGTCTGTGATTCAAATCTTACACAATTCACAGTGCTCATCATAGCACATACCCTCCCCAGTGTCTATCACCCAGGCACCCCATCCCTCCCATCCCCCACCACTCCAGCAACCCTCAGTTTGTTTCCTGAGATTAAGAATTCCTCATATCAGTGAGGTCATATGATACATGTCTTTCTCTGATTGACTTATTTTGCTCAGCACAGTACCCTCCAGTTCCATCTTCTGGTATCTTTTGATACCAAATAAACCACAGACATGTTAGTCCTTTAGGCAAAAATTGCCAGTCACCTTCCTTTCACTTTGCCCTTATTTAGCCTGCCCCTTAGTCCTCAATTTATCTCCCAATTTTGACCCATCTGCTATTTTTAGTCAATGCTAATCTGCTTTCCCCAGCTCTGACATTCTTTATGGTAAAATTAATTCCTCTGGCTCTTTTCAATCTCAGTCACATGGGATGGGATTTCTTTTTGCTCTGTCCCCAGTTTCTGAGACCTTAAAACTTGATAAGGTTTACTTTTCTGGTCCAGAGAATCTTGATCCTCCAGTAAGGGTCTTCTGACATGAAATGCTGATTAACCTTCATTTCCCTCTCCAAATTCATTCTTTACCCTTCTCTGTCCAGCTTTGTTTCTTGAAAGCCTGACCTCTTTAGGGATTGTGCCACCTAAGCTCTCTTGCCTTCTGGTTTCCATGTGGGTTCAGCAATGATGGAAATTAGCAGACCGGAAATAAAAGGAGGTGGGGTTTTATTCTCTCTGCTTTTCCTCACCTTGTTTGGGCAATGGCCATCTTCCTTTACCTATAGTTCCAAGTATTTTAATTAAGTGGCCCTGCTCTTATGGCTCTGGCCCTCACTGGGTAACATGATTCTCTTTTTATCTCATCTAGTATGGAGGGGGTAAAAGCTTTCCACCACAGCTGGTCCTTGCATGTTTTGCCATTCTTCATTGGTAGTTTTCATCTGGTCCACACTTTTATAAATAGTTACATCATTAAAGTTTTTTCAATTAGTCCTTTGTACCATCTATTTCTTGCAGGATTTCTGACTGATACATGGGTTTGAGAATAAGACACAAAGCATATGTAATTGATGCTAATAGGTCTTTATAAATGTGACTGCCCTTTGGGGGATGGTGATGTTAAGGTCACAATATATGTCTCAGAGTTATATGTACACACATTTTAGGCAGATGGAAAAACAGATACTGTGAAGAGAGGATTGCATGAGGAACATGGAGAGTTAGGATTTTCTCTCTGAAGGGATGAAATATTAGGATGGGTACACTTGGATAGCCTTCTACTTTTCTGCCAAGTTAGTACTTTATAGAATAGGCACAGTAACAGGCAATAGAATAGGCATAGGGAAGGTTAGAGCAGAAGTTGAAGCATATGTGCACGAATCAGCTAGTCTACCCAGAGTGGACTTGGACTGCTTTTCTCCTTTGGGGATAATGAATGTCTGCCATGCTAGAGTCAACTCATGAATTAAGTATAAAACTGCATAACTTTGGGGATTGGCTTTCCCCTCTGAGGCCAAAAAAAAAAAACAAAAAAACAAAAACAGGAGCAAAGCTCCATCAACACCTCAAATGGGGAATAAGTAAGAGGATTTTAGCTGAATAGTACTTTGAGAGTACAACAGAGTCGTTTCTGGTGGTGTTTAGACTATAGTGGCTTGGTGCTTCATAAATGGAGCAGGAAGGAGTACCGTGGGCATGCATTTTGTGAAAAGTAATGACAAAGGATGCTGAGACTTTCTGTAAGAGTGGTGAGGCTATCAGAGCAACAGGAAAAGGGGGACTAGTAAGAAGCTAGATCATCCTGATGTGTACTCAATTTCTGGGGATGTTTCCCTAGAAACAGCAGTAGTGCAATAGTCAAAGTTCAATTGTGGGTTACCAAATTATTGCCTTAATTCACTGTTTTACAGCTCGAACATATCTCTGTACCTTTAAGCCCCATCAGATTGCAGAAAATTTGGGGTATTCAATCACTGTGTGCAGACTCTAGTATTTTTTGTCGAAAACATTGAGATACACAGCTAGATTTAGGTGGGGAGTTTAGGAATTATCTGGTAAATTACTTTGTGCCAACAGTTAAATGGATTCAGTCTGGACCCAGATTGATTTTTTTGGCTTATTCAGCCAATCTAAACTGGCTGTCTATGGCAGACCAAAGTTAACAGGCTTTTAGACAAGGGACTATCACTAGCAGAATGAAGTGGAGTCATATTCAGGGAAATCATGAAATCCTTGTGTTTTAGCTGGGGTTACAAAAGAAGAGTGAAGAACTATATTTTTGTAACTTTTTTTTTGGCACTGAGTGGTAAAATACTGACTGAAAGTTAGACAGTGTTAAAAACAGAAGTTCCATGTTCTAAAATTTTAGGTCATAGAGAAAAGTTAATAGCAGTATTAATCTTTTGACCTGTGTCGATTGAAATGGCTGATGATATGGACCCAATTCACCAGATTTTTGTTCCGTGTTCATTGGGCAAGGGTGATTTCAGACAAGTCCCTCAGTCTTTGCCCTGAATTAAATCTCTACCCTTTATGTTTCTCCAGTTATGTCCTACTCAGTAAAGAACCACACAACCCACACTCATAGTGAACAAAGCTATTATTTAATGGAATCTTTCCACTGTGAAACCAAATTATTTTAATTGGCTTAAAATATTACTAAATGCTGAAAGCCAAGTACATGAGCTCCGGCCCTGCTAGTGTTTAAGATATCATACTCTTCATACTTTCTAGTGAAAGTCTCAGGCCCATTTCTGAAGAAGGGCCAAATGTAAATAAATTCATAGTGTTTAGATCAGGGTTTTGCCAATGTATATTATGTCTCATATAAGCCTTTATTATATAACTTGTTTGTTGACATTCAAGGTGTGTCTAGAAAGTATATTTTTGATTTATTCTACTCACCTAGGCAGAGTGCCCCGGACATTAGAGGATATGGTTTATACTTCATGGTTTATTTTTTGTGGTTGTATATTTCCTACATTTTGTTCATGTGCCCTTGTACTTCTTAGGAAAAGCTTGACAGCTCATTTTTATATATCAATAAATAAGTAAGTAATACATCATGGATCAAGGGCCACAGCAGCAGCACTGTAGAGAGAATTATATTGTCCTAGGCACTTATGTACTTATAATGATGATATCCTTGGACCCAAGGCCTAACACATTTTTCATTAGGACTATTAGATTCCATACAAGATCAACAATTACAAACACTCTAGTGAAGATGATTAAAATTCAACAGGCTTCTTTTACAGGCTTCAGAGTTTAGTATTCTGATATCTTCCTCTTTGGCCTGACTTCTTTCTGTATTTCAGAATTCCCTTGTTTGATTTCCAAAAATTACTCTGTTAATACCTCTTAAACCCAGGGGCATAATTGAAGAAGAATGAAACTTGGAATTCTCGAATCTTTAATGAGCCTTCTCGGAGCCAGGTCCAGTTTAGGAATTCCATCCAAAAGCAAGCATGCCTATCACTCTGCATGCTCCAGGTCAAACTTTATAACCTCTAGTCCAAGAGGGGATTTATCTTCTGTAAAATCCACCAGGTTTCCTTTGGGAAGAAAAGAACAGGCTTGAGAGGGGTACTCCTCAGAAGCTGTGATCTAGAACGTACCTCTGCGTTGGTGGATATTCATCTCTTTATTTAGCACTGTCTCCCAGCCCCCAGTACAGTGCCTGGCATAGAGGAGGACTCACACATTATTTGTTGAATCCATGATTGAATAAATATAATTTTCAAAGGCAGGTAGAAATCTTAAATCTTTAACTTAGACATATATCACCTACATTTCAAAGCAAAACAAAGGACATTTTATGAATAAAGGAAAATAAAATATAGGGAGATGGGGAAAAAAAAGGAGAGACAAAGTGGAAAGCAGAGAAGAAACAAGATTGTAGCACTTTCTTCTCATAACATGATTGAATATTTTGGTATAATAGTATGCTTAGTTATCTGTTAAATTGTCTTGTTTTGGCTTTTGCTTTCTGTTTTGTGGTCAACAGTACTGGGCAGATTTAAGCAAAATCATGGTCATTGATATTTGTCTTAAAAGCATCTTTATCCCTTTCATCATTTCATTCCCAAGTAATTAGAATAATAATGTCAACATCAATAAAGACATCTTACATGTTTAGAAGCACTGAGTCCTCATGACTGCCCTGTAAAGTAAATTTTATGATTTCTTAAATTCTACAGATGAGGAGATTGAGATGAGGTGGTTTAAAGGTTAAGTTCCTTTGCCCAGAGTCACACAGTATGCATGTAGCAGATTGGAACCTAGGTAGCCTTTCCCAACACCTTCTTTCTGGGTGTCCAGGATCCTTAATGCATCTTCATGGTATGTACAACCCCATTACAGTGCTCACTCCTGCTGTGAAGCCTCAGAGGGCTTACAGTGTATCTGGGCTTTCCTAATCTTATACCCTTCAAAACTTGTCTTGTGTGTTTCAGAGCCCTGCACTGAGAAATAAATCTTACTAATGGATTAAGAGCTGATAATGAGTTAATCTGTTGTCATTCCAAGATTTTTTTATATATTTAACAGAGGCACCCTGAAGATTGTGCTTTGCCCAAAAGAGTAACTACAATATTGAGAAGTTTAGACAGTTGGTAGATCTTTGGGAGAGGGATACTAATTTGATCTAGGCTGACTTTTCAGTGCCCTTCACATCACACTAAAAAAGCAGACATCTTTTTAGCATATGCTCTGGGAAGATGTGATGAGAGAGTAAGTGTTGCATGTTCCTTCCTTATTTATAAGTAATTCTAGTCAGGCTCATTCATATGTATATACTCATTTCCCCTTTTGGCTATGAGAGCACCAGGGAAGTTTTTGCCTATATCCTTTGGGGTTTCTTGGGGAAAGGGCAGTTTGACACTGGTGAAGAGAGACTGCACTGCTCTTTTTGACTGATATTTGTGCTGATGCAGCAAGCAACAAGCTTCTCTGTGGGTGTGTGTGTTCCGATTCAATTCAGAGTTCTGTTTTACTAGTATTGTTTGTTGTGGTATATGTGTGGATGGAGAAAAGGAGAGAGAAGGGGAGAGAGTGGGGAGAGAGAGAGAAGAAGAGAGAGAGAAAGAATAAAACTCTGGATTTAACTAGAATTTAGTTACATCTGTGCCTTTCTATGAGAACCCTCCTATATCCTACCTGTGAGACCTTGGGGAAGATAACTTACCTCTCTGATACTCATTTAGGAGAACTTCTCAGTCTGGACATGCTGTAATTCTATGATTCAGTGATTTAAACCTTTGGTATTGGTAAACCTTTACTTCAAGGGCCTCACCAAGTGTCTTAGGTTGAGTTCCCAAGAAGCAGACCCTGAGACAAAGATTCCTATGCAAGTGATTTTTTAACGAAGTGTTATAGGGAAGAGCAGGAAATGGATGGGAAAGAGGACAGCAAAAGAAGCCAAGCAAAGATCTATCTTGGGCAGAGCCCGGCAGAATGTCTATCAGCTTTATCCACAAGGGAGCTCTGGAGTGTTGGCTGTGCTTCAGAGTTGTCATGACATGAGACAACGGAGCTGGGTTTTCTGCCTCTGTCACTTGTTAAAGGCCACCTTGTCTCCCCATTCATCTTCTCCCCAGGTCCCTGAAGTTCTCATTTTTCTCAGGCATGCATGCATGCATGCAAAGGGACTCTAGCAGACTGAGAACAGTTCTTTTGAAAAAGAGTGGGTGCTAGCTGTTAGAAGTAAAAGCATATTCAGAGGGGAATGGTGCACAAAAATGCTGGAATGAGATCTGAGAAGAGCTGGATGGAGCACCATTCTGCTTCATTCTACTCTACATTGTGAAAATGGTTAAGTTTGTGACATAGCTGTTATTGTCAACAATCAGTTTACATAGAGACAAAGATGGTAAATAGGACTCAGAAAGCAGCCACTCTCTTTCCAAGACTCACCAGTGAGGCCAAATGCCATTGTCAAACAGAGTCAATTCTTATCCTTAAATCTGATTGCTAGCAAAATTTCAGGAGGCATGGGAAAGGCATCAACCACATCTGTTGCAGTGTAGAATTTTGATTCCCTCCTAGGTCCGTATAACATTTTCCACATAAGGCAGAGATAGCCTTAGGACAAAAGTTGTCTGCTTTTGGGTTGTCTGGGTGGCTCAGTTGGTTAAGCATCTGACTCTTGATTTTGGCTCAGGTCATGGTCTTGGGGTCATGGGATTGAGCTCCCTCTTGGGCTCTGTGCTCCGTGTGGAGCCTGCTTGCGATTCTCTCTCTCCCTCTGTCTCTGCCCCTCCCCACCACTTGTTCTCTCTCACTCTCAAAATAAATAAATAAAATCTTAAAAAAAATTGTCTGCTCTTTGTATATGATGTCCTGAATCTTATAAATGAGAATATTCTAAAAAGTAATCACATGAAGGGTAAAAAACTAAAAGGTAACTGGGGGAATATATGCATATTCAAATATTCTTAAAAGCCAAGATATTTATGTTCAATTTTCAGGCAATGGTTTTATTCTCTTCTCAGACATACTTATTTTTTTAATGAGTTACTCATTTCTTTCAAAACATCTACATACTTAAAATGTTTTCCTTGTGAATCAATTTTTTATTTGACAGAAGTGAAGATACTTGTGCCTATAAAAAATGCCATGTGTTTTTGAAGTGTTAGAAAAAACAGCTCTTTGGCACTAAACAAAGCTGAGGCAGGAACTTAGGAGAGCAGCTGCAGAATGACAGAAAAAATGTAAGATAATGAGACATGTGAGAGAATGTATAATTTAATGTGGGGCTTGAAGCAAATGGCGGGAGGAGGAACATAAATGAGAAAACAGTTAAAAATAGTGACTAAAATGACTTTAAATCCAATAAAACATAAAATGAATCAATTAGTGCTTAAACGTTGGAGGAGGCATGATGCTATGAAAGAATCTGGAAAAGGCTGACAGATTTTTCGTCTATGAATTTAAATTCATAGGACCAACAATTTCTCTGCCTAGAGAGATTTATCTGCTGTTTTTTTCTTCTTACACTAGTTGACAAAATGACTTCCTTTCTTTTCCACTTTCTGAGATGTGAATCAATCTGTTATAGAAGCCTCGGTTTTTAGTTTTCTGAAAACATTCCACAAGATGTATGGAAAAATGTGTTCAAGTTTTAGAAAATTCTTGGAACTCCTGCAAAACTGTGGCTCTCCCTGCATATGGATATTAGAAGTACTTCTTAGTCGTTGACCAGAGTTGGCTCTGGCCCCAATTCTGGGGAATGATGGCAAGTACCATGTGGCTCCCTGTGATGCCGGTTTACTTCTTCCTGGTTTTTAATGATATTGTCCATGAGCCTGTGTATTAGATCCTGAAACAAGAATGTCCAGAGTCTTTGCAATGAGTGTGTATTCCATGGGAAATTATGGGAAGCTTTTAAGACCCTGAAAGCTTTTAAGAACAGGCTGGCTATCTGTCTTCCTGGAATGGTTTACCTAAAACTTGCGTTCATGGAAGTAAAGACTTGGATGATTTCTGGAAACCCTTCCTGTTTCTAGGAAAATAGTGTGTTCTTCATAACAAGTACTCACTCAGTGCTAGTTGGATACATAAAGGGATAAAATAATAGCAAATTAAGGTTCACAGGTTATGCCAACAAAATGACAAATTTTCACCTTAGAATTGGGGGACAGTAAGAAAGCTTTTATTTTTAACTAAAGTCCAGTCTAACAAACATCTTTCTCATAACTTAGGTTTTTACATTTTCAAAAATCCAACCATTGAGTCATCTTATTTTTTTTTACTTTATCAACCTTAAGTTTTATTTATTTTTTAATTAATTAATTAATTAATTTTTATTACTATGTTCAATTGGCCAGCATATAGTACATCATTAGTTTTTGATGTAGTGTTCAATGATTCATTAGTTGCGTATAACACCCAGTGCTCATCACCACACATGCCTTCCTTAATACTCAGCACCTGGTTGCCCCATCCCCCCACCCTCCTCCTTTCTGTAACCCTCAGTTTGGTTCTAGATGTGTGCTTCTAATGGGTTGGTTTTCTAGTTTTTCTCCAATTTTCCTCCATATCAATGGTATGCGTAACAATCAACTTAGCACTGAGGAAATATGGTAGATAACATGTTTCTTTCTAAGAGCTTTGAAATTTCCCCCCTATTATCTTATTCATTGCAAGAATATACTTTGTGGAGAAATCTGTATCAGAATTTTGTGACCGGCTATGGTTTTCTACTCCTATCCATTTATATTAAGGTAGTATTTCTAAGAAATGGCCTATGAACCTACTGCCTCAGAATCACCTTGAATACTTGTAAAAATCCAGATTTCCTAGACTACACACAAACCAATGAAATAGAATTCTAGGGCATGGGCTATGAAATCTGCATTTTTCCAGGATCCCAATGTAATTCTTGTGAGAAGTTGAGAACCACTGGTCTAAAGTGTAGAGGGTACCCCAGACAAAATTGTGCAGTAGGTTTTGTCTTCAGGGATGTTTGGCTACTCTTCCATGTTCCTTCCCTGTCTTCAGCACCTCTGATTGTTATATCAATTCCCCCAAATATATTTTACAATGAATTTATACTATTATGTGAATGATATGATTTATAGCCTATTCTAGATTGTGTATTTTAAAAATTAGACTGCTAAGGATAGTAAGCTAGGCCTAAAACTGACTGGTTCTCTAATAGTGGATTTTTAGCCACTGTTAACAAAAGAGTTATTTGGGGTGGGGGGTGGGCAACCTCCCCAGCAACCATCACATCACTAAGGCAACGTTCAACCATTCACCTACTCACCAGATGGCCCTTCTAAAGTCACTTAGTGCAAGGTCCCAGGAAGCAGAAGTCTGAATAGGATTGAGGCAAAGCCAATAGCAATCTTTTGTTTCCCACTGTCCCTTTAAAAGTATTTAATTTGGGAAAATTCTTGCCCTATCCCAGATGAAAACTTGTGCAGTTTCATGACATTTTGGTCCTTTAAAGTAAAAAAATGCAGTCTCAATGGAGTCATTCACAGCATCTAGTTTCATGTAATAATCAAAATTTTGAACTTGATTTAAAACTGAATCTTTCCTTTTCCCCAGCTAGGTTTTAGCCTTGGACAGTCTGCTCACAATGGCCTTTCTCCTTTTTCCCCATCTGGTGTTTTTCATTTTTTCTTAGCTTGATAACTACTATTTCTTATCCTGCCAGGATTGAACTAAGGGGACACTGGAGGCGTAAGAGGGATAGGAACGTTCTTACTGGATTGGTAATATCTCAGGATGCTTTGACCTTCTGAACTATAGAAAACCTCAGTCAGTTCTTCAGAAACTGCCGTTGGGCACATTTGATTGCATGTCTTGTGATATGGATGATATATTTTTCTCAAGTTGTCTGTTCCCTCCTCAGCCCATGGTATTCTTGCCCCCCTTCATTCCTTCCTTTCTGCTTTTCTCCCTCCATCTTTTCTTTTACTTTTTTCTTTGTTTGATCACTCCACACAGATGTGCTTACCCCAAAGTGATCCTTTTAAGCAGTATTTTAAATGGTTTCAAATAAAATCAAATGCTCCCTTCTTTTTGTGTTAACACACATGGCTCTTTTTCCTTAATAAATCCTGGAAACACAGGCAGATTACATTACAGCTGCAGGCTCTCCTTTGTGTTGTACTTGTTAGCCAGCTGTTTCAGATATCTATTGCTGCATAACAAACATCCCACACAGTGGCTTAAAATAACAATGATTTATTATTTCTAATGGTTCTTTGAGTTGACTGGGTAGTTTCTTTGCTTGTTTTGGCTGGGTTTGCTCATGAGCTGCATTCAGCAAAGGGGCTGGCTGGGCTGGAACACCCCACATGGTCTCATTCATATGTCTAATGGTTGGTTTTGGTTGTTGCCTGAGGTGTCCTTCTTCTCCTCCCAACCAGTGTCTTTCAGCAGGTGAGATTGACTTTCTAAGTGTCAGTCTTGGTATAGTGTCCCAAGAGAGAACAGTATAAGTTTCAAAGCCTTTTAAGGCTTAGACTTCTAGGTCACTTAATGTCACTGTTGTCACATTTTATTGGTCAAAGTAGTCCAAAGGCCAGTCCAGATTTCAAGGAGTAAGGAAGTAGATTGCCCTGTCTTGATGGAGGAAGTGACAAAATCACAATGCAGAAGAGCTTAAATATCATGATGAGAGGAATCTGTGGTCATATTTTGTAATTACCACACTAACTTTTTAGAGTTTTTCAGATTTCTGTCAGATACCACTTTACCGTGTCTCTATAACTTGCAGAAGATATATATTGAATTCTCTAAGTGGTTCCATTGAAGAAACTCCCTCATCCTGGGCTTGAGGGCAGGCAAAACAAGGGACAGAAGGACACATAAAACAGCTCATTCCAAAGAAATCCTCTATATAAACATCTCTGTAGTTTCTGATACCCCCATCTTTTTATTTCATCTGTGTGACTAAGAATCAAATAACCTGTTTATAGAAGACTTCTTTGTAAATTCTGTATGTGGTCTCAGACCTCCTTTCAAATTCAATATTTATTGCCTTTTGGTGTCTTCACCCAAACTTTATCTTAACACTCTCTTATACTTATTTGAAAAAGATTTCCAAAGCAAGCCTCTCTAACTTCTGAGCAAACGATAACTAATAGTGTAGCTTTGCAGTCATATGGGCTATGGTTTGCCCATATTTGCCACTCACTTCTTGTGTCTGAACCTTACATGATCATCTCTGCAGTGAGACTAATAAGACATACCTCATGTGAGGCTTAAGTGCATTTTGACAATCCCATTCCCTTTTCTCAGTGATTTGTCTACTGTGTCGTGTGACCCAGTTCTGGCTAATTACATGTGAGATGAAGTCTGCTTGGGGTTTCCAAGAGAGCTCTAAAAGATGAAGCCTCTTCTCTCTTTTTTTTAGTTAGGATGCTATTATACAAGGAAATGATATCTGGAGCTAGGGTAGTCATATTGTGACTGTTCATCTCATGAGGACAGTGAGATGTGAGACTGGAAGAAGATCCTGAATGAGACCCTGAACTAACCAGGAATGTCACTTCCAGAATCTTACTATGTGAGAGAAGTAAGTTTCTTTATTATTTTGTTACTGATTGCTGAGTGTTTTACTTGCAGCCCAAAGCATCCTAACTGATATAGTGCTTATTATATATTATTATTATATATTATTATATAATTATATATGTATTATTATTATATACAGAAGGGGTCAATACCCAACTTTTTCAGGTAGATTAAAAAAAGAATAAGTAAAACAAGGCTGAGAGAGTTAAGTAAATTGACTAAACCATGCTGTTAATCATTAGCAGTTAGGAGACTAGGGACTCTGACCTTTAACTTACAGGATACATTTCTAGTTAGCAAATATTTTACTGAGCACCTACTAAATGCAAGTCCTTACTTCTAAGGACTTTTTTCTACCTTTTCCATCCCTGGGCTTGCATATCAGGAGGCAGCATGATGTGGGGAGAACAAGGTGGCAAAGTGAAAAGAACACAGGCATTGTTTCCATAGACAGCCCATTTCTGCCACTTAATCAGCATGTGATTTGGGGCAAGTCCCCTTCCTCTGAGCCAAGTTTCCACAGTTGTCATATGTGGTTGTGCTGACCTAGCAAGGTTGTGACAAAGATTATATGCAAAATTAAGTAAAGTAATATTGTGAGTCCTGTCTCAAGATTGTGTCCAAACTAGCTTTAAGATGTCAGCAAAGTGGTTGGGTTGGGATTTGTTCCCCAAAGGATGGTAAAACAGGACAGAATTCTTCTGAAAGGCAATTTGGGGTTTTTGGAGCAGGAAGCAAGCCAAACCAAGCCTGGCTGGGAAATCTTTATCCTAAGGGCAAACTCAGGGGCCAGAGGCCAGCTCCAGTTGATGATAAGGGTGGTAGGTGGAACTGGGGCCAGAGGGGCTGTTTGGGAACTAGTGTGAATGAAGTTCCAGGAAGGTGGCTGCAAATATCCTCAGGGTATCTCTGGCCTGCCTTTTGCTGCCCCTAGGTCCTGGATGTGTTCACCTGGTATTGAAAGGTGACAAGGCAGGTAAGAGTTTTCAAGTGTGCACAAAGTACTTTGGACAGAGAAGCTCAGCAAGCTTTCTTTTGGAACTGATCCAAATGTCAGAAAATCCTTCTTCCTCCTTCTTCCCATTGTTGGGGTGGGGAAGAAGCTACACATATTGCTGGAAGAATCTGTACTGGGAAGTAGGAGTATGTTTTGGGAATCCAGGAGTTTGAAATAGGCTTAATCCCCAGGTAGAGCAGAGTTGTACTTTGGGTGAACGGGAACTGTGTCAGCCTGCTAAGAACTGACCAAGAGCCTTGGGTAGGGGCTTAGATGGCAAGGATTAGGAAGAATTTGTGTAAGATTGGGATCCTTGAAAACATTCTGAGCTAGAGATATGCATGTAGGAAATTCCTTGAGAGTACTCTCAGGAACACTATCTGTAAAGGACCGAAGGAGGCAGGATTAGTAAGAAGGAGGAGATAAACTTCAGTAGGGTGGCAACAAAGGCCTCAGCCAATCCTAGCAGAGCCCTGGAGCTGGAAGCACCCTTGTAGAAAGGGAGACTTGCTTTAGCCAAATATTGGATGCAAGCTGTCCAAGAGGTTATAACCTTGCACAAGGCAGCTTCGTTTGGCTGATTACAATTCTTAGAGAGGGACACTGCTCTGAACCATTGGCAGCCAGCGTTCTCTATAGCTGGAAGAATGAGTGAGTTGGTCTTGAGTGGGAAATCTGGATGTCCTATCATAGCATCCACTATAAAACCCAGTTCTTGCCTCCTGCTAACCAATGTGACACAGTACAAGGGCCTCATTATTACTCTCAGCTCAGTCTGCCTTAAGCCATGTAAATTCATATGTAGTTGTTGGGGGCATAAAAAAAATGCTCACAATGTTTTTGTAGTTCCTGAGTACTTGGCCTGCCTGTCAATAACTATTATCTCTCATTGTTCCAGGAAGAGAGTCTGTCCTAGCTCTGGTCCTGAGGCACCCTACCCACCCCCAGCAAGCTCCCAGACAAAGGGAAGAACTCTGTGCAAGTGTGCCATGTGTCACACCAAGAGTTGTTTCTACGCCCAGAGCTCTCATTTAGAGGCACATGTCCATAGATGTCCGTAAATTATAGTGGGGATATTCAACTTCACCCTACCTATAATTAGGGAAAATTTATCACTACTTTTTGGAAGATCTGCACTCTTTATTGAAGAATCTTAGCCTTTCTGCGATCTATTGCATTATCTGAAAAAGGTATATATTAAAAGCCTTAGGTCCATTCTTTTCTTCTCTTCCAACTGTCATAATAACAATCAATGTATAATACACTTGGTTTCTAAGATTTGTATTACCTGTTGTTTTGACATTAGCCCCTGAGATAAACATTTAATGAGTGACTACTATGTTTCCTTTACTAAACACTTTCTATGTACTTTTTGTTTTAATCCAGGCATCAGCTCTATCAATTAGATACAACTATACCCCCATTTCACATATGGTGATACTGTAGAGGTGAGGTGATTTGCCCGAGTTCATGCAGCTAGTGGCAGAGCTGCAGTTGGAACCCAGGTAGTTGAATGACAAAGCTTGAGAGCTTTCCTTCTACAGCACATTGGTGATCGCCCAACCCTGTCCCACAAGAGGCTAATAAGCAGGACATGAGTAAATACCTTGATCTCTAGAAAACAGAAAGCTATTGCACTTAAGCAAGGAAAAACTAAGAAATAAAAAGATTTTTTAAAAAAAGTACATGGTGGTGCTATTTGAACATCATTCGTACATCAGCTGCTTTGCATTTCCAGCGTAGTTTGATATCATGGATGACTGGTGCAGACCCTCCATCTGAAGCAGACCAGACAGAGTCCTAACGGCAATAACCTTTAAATCAAGAAAGTTTACTCCAAATGTTCCCAACATAGCCCAAAGCCAGAAAAGTTCACAGCTCTACATTAAAATGTTAGAAAAAGATCACATTGCAGCAGCTGCTTATGTGGATTACCTAGTCTAGCCATTCTGCTAAGACTTAAAAAAACCTGTCTGAGTTGTAGGAAGAAAAAAAAGTAAGCCTCTAAAATATCAAGTTGATGCTTGTTGGTCGAGCTGTGATTTCCCATTTGTTGCCCCAGAAGACTCAGGTGTATCTGAAATAGAGTCAAGATGTTTTTCCAGACTCTAAGGGAGTGGAAGGTTTCATTTCTGTACTTACCCCCACTGTGTCCTATGCTGTTTCCAGAACTATAGCTTCCCTTGAAAAAAATTTAATCCTTGAAATGTTTCTCAGTGATCCAAAGCACATTAGGAAATCACAGTCCCTTCTTACAGCCATTTTATGCAACTTCCCTTTAATACTTTACAAAGAAATAAAATGAAATGGACTCTGCCTTCTAATGATGTCTTCTGAATAAAGGCCAGTGGTTCCATTATTTGTGTATGTGCATGTGCACACACCTGGCCCTTTTGAGATTTAATGCACCTTAAAATTGATTATGGCTTTTATTTTTAAAGCATCAAAGCATGGTCTATAGGACATGGTATGATCTCCATTTTACAGAAGGGGAAACTGAAGTACAGCCTTGGAAAAGCTCTCACAATGAAATTAGAAACTGTGGTGGGGCTTTTCTGCTATCAAATTGTTTCTCTCTTAAATGAACTCCTTACATTCCCATTTCTCTCCATAGAGATCTTTTCAAAAACATTGGTTTGTTGCTGTGGTTATTGTTGGGGTTAATTACAGTAAGAAAAATGACAGAAGTAGATCCTACAATAGAATATTTCCTTGTGTAGTGATGTTAAAGATGTGAGTTCTGACGTCATAAATTTAATTCCAGTATTACCATCTAGACTCAGAGGTGGAAATGATATTCTTTTCAGAGTTAAGAGATTTGTTGAGAGGGAAGAGAGTGTTAGAGCATAAAGGTTCTGGCCCCACACAATAACATTTTTATCACAAGGAACAAAGTAAAAGTTAAATTGTCAATCTAGTTTGAGGATGTTTATGAAAAGTTACGAATTACCTGTAAATTATCTGTGAACCTGAAACAGAGAGATCATGTTTCTCATTTTGCTGCTTTTAATTTCAGGGTATTTAGGCTTCCGTTGTGAAATGTTTTCTCAACTTAAAATCCCAGGGTTCCTCATGCATGGAGAGAAGTGGCATAAAAATACACACAACTGATGTCACTTCAAGAAAGGCCAATGAAATTCATGGTGTTGCTCCTGGAAGATAAACAGACTAAAAAGAATCCTCATGGTAGATCTCTTGGTTTATCCTTTGCTTAGTTTATTGGTTAAGATTTTGTTTGGCTACATGTAACCTATAGTTGAACTACAGTGGCTAACCAAACAGGGGTTGAGTTTTCAGAGTGATCAAGGGCCATGGAGGTAATCATTCCAGTGTCAGTGTTTGAGGATGTCAACAGGGAATCAGGATCATGCCTTTTTGTCATTGTTGTTCTCGCATCCTTAATATATGACTTTCATCCTCATGGACTTAACTTTCACTTCTAGGCATCATATTCAAATTTCAGGCTAAGGACAAAAGGCAAAAAACAAAAGGCACACATGAGCTTGCTCTACCCCTTTTAAATAATAATTTTTAAAAAGTTTTTAAGAATCCCATCTAATAGAGTTGCTTTTATATCTCATTGGTCAGCTGCAAAGGAGTTGGAGGAGGTATTTTAAAGTGGTAACATAGCCACCTTGAATTTTGGTTTTTGTTATTCAGGAAAAAGTAGAGAATAGTTATTGGATGGGAAGACAGAATTAGGAATAGATTAATGCCTGTGGGAAGGAAAGGACATTCCTTTTCTTTCTTTTAAACGTTACACTTGATACATTATGGAAGTTTCTATGTTCCATCTTCCATAAAGTTTTTCTTCATTCTTCTGCTTTTTCTGGATTCCTGTGGCACCTTTTCTTTGCTTTTAAATAGAGTATCATCAATCCCATTCTATTCAGGTTAGTTGTTTACATGCTTATTTTCCTCATTTAGAGAGTGAGCTCCTCAAGTGTTAGAGACCTCATCTAATTCGCTTTGGTAATCTCATCATTTACTACAAGACTGGCACACTAGGAGGAACTAAAAAGGTTAATTGAATAAATATAAGGACAAGACAAAGCATGGTAGGTCATGACCCTGAGGAAATAGACTCTTAAGATTCTAGGGTCTATCTATATGCCTCTTCCTCGGTCTTTCATTCTTTCTCCTCCTAAAAGACTTGACCATTCATAACCTTCTTCCCCCATCTGCACCTCTAACCCCAAGATTCTGCATACACCCTTACCTTGGGCCAGTTTCTTTCTACACAAAACGGATGTCCAGCATTACCTAAAGTCCTGTCCTTTGGAAGGATTACCTTTCACCTTGAGTAGGATTATAGCACAGCAATAGCCCAGTGTTGGCTTGCACCACAAACCAAGTTGATTCATCAGCCAGTAAAGCTCATTTGTTTTTCTTCAAAGGAGGTTCCCATCTGCATCGCACTACAAGGTGTAAGCTGAGTGAGAGGCTTGGATGTATCAGTTGTTGATGACATGGGGGTTGGCTGTTTGCTCAGGCTGATTTCTTGTACTTTCTGGCCCTGCTTGTGCTTGATCTTTACTGTTCCACTTCCATCTTATGATTTTGATTTGATTGGTCTGAAAAAACTTTGGCCTTCAGGATGAATCTGGTCTATTTTTGTAAATAAATATTTATTGTATCAGAGCCACACCTATTCACTTATCTATTGTCTCTGTCTATAGCTGGTTTCATGCCACAACAGCAGAGGTGAGTAGATGTGATAGCAACTCTATGGCTCACAAAGCTAAAAGAGGTACTGTTTGCCTTTTTATGGAAAAAGTTGGCTGATTCAGGGAATCTGGGAATACAAGATTTTTGGTTGACTCAACTCAGATATTCTCATTCCAATTTTCAGGGTTCCATTCTTTCCCAATCAGGGCCTTGACGTTGGTAGAACAAAACTGCTGAGACTGAGAATTCAGCTCTCTTTGGAGCTATGCTACTACAGTGATTAAGTACTCAGTCTTTTCTGCTCTTTGGTGGCAGGAGCTGAGATTCTCATTTGCCAAAATGCCCTGTCTTTCGCATTTCACCTTATATTGGTGGTTAATCACCCTCAGCCTTCCATTGTTTCTGGAATGGCCTGAGATGTTTCTGCCAGTGCATTTCATTCTCACAGTATCCTGACCTCATTCACACTGAGGGCTGGTATCATGGATTTGCAACTAGCAAAATTGCACAGGGCCCTGTGCTTAGAGGAGTCCCAGGCTTGGTTTAGCACTGTGCTATCACCGTCTTGAAATCCTTTTTTTTTTTTAATTCTTAATAATTTTATCTTTGCACTGTATTTTGTAAGTGAAGTCGAATGGGGCAACAGAGTATGTGCATATAGGTACATTATATTTGATCATCATTCTTTGCCATTCCATTAGCACAAGCATATGTCATGTTCCAAGAACACAGAATTCTCCCAGCATATGTGGGAGGTCAAGGAGCTGCAAAGCAAGTAAAAGATAAACATTTTAAGTTTGCAACTAAGAAAGAGGTGGGGACTGGGATGACAGAAGGAAAGAGAAAGATAGGGCATAGTTACTTTTCTTTCTAGTCCTACTTTATTCATCAATAAGCCAAAGATAGTGTTGGTAGGATATGCATATATCAAAAAGTGAAATGAAAACAGTCAAGTTATTTTTGTGCAGTGTTTCCACTGCTCTGCCAAGAATGAAATACAGATGCATGTGTAAGTTAGGAAATACAAACTGTATCATTTCACTGACTCTGCATACAAGTTAAATAATCTTATATTTGCATTTAAAGTAATATTGCACAATATAAAGATGAGTAGTAAGGTTCATACTAATAATTAAAAATTTTAATTGACAACAGCAGATAGCAAATAAAAACCCTATGAGAAGTCAGAGACTGCAGAACAAAATGAAAAAGCCTTACATTTTAGCAGGACTTCTGCCCTCCCCACTTTTATTTTGAACATGGGGCCTCACAAAATTTTTAATTTTGCAGTAGGTCCTGCAAATTACATTGGTGGTCCTTTCATCCCTGAAGTTTTTCACAATTGCACTGCATGCTAAGGGCAGTGTACCACCTACCTCTGGTCTTCATTGTGGGCCTGTTGGTGAGAAATCCAGCTCCAAAATCTTATTTCAGGGTGTGGTTCCCAGAACAGCATCTGGGAGCTGTCGTCAGTTTGGTTACCCAGGTGAAAAATCTGGGATGGAGATTTGCTCATAGGTGCACCTGGGTATGATCTCAGGACAATCTGTGAGAGGTGAGGGAGGCATGAAGTCAGAGGGAGAAGTTGCATTGTAATACAATTGCGAGGAAGCTTCAGATGATCTTGTGGGGCGTTCTGGAGCAGGGATGGCCCTTTAGAGTTGTTCTCTTTGAGGTAAGGGGCTGGGCCGTTCTAGCCTCACAGTGATCAAGCATTGGATGCAGGCTGTACCTGGGGGAGGGGAGGTGTCATAATTTTTGGTCAGGGATTCTCCTTCAGCTGAGGGCAATTTCTAGAGAACCACTTGGTGGAAAACCCCTTAGTTGAAAGCAGTTCACAGCAGCTGGGGAATGAGCACCTCAGTCCTGAAAGGAATCTGTGTCTCACAGAGTTGCAGCCACTGAACAAGGCCCATGCAAGAGACAAAAACAGGAAGGTATCAACAGATTCCAAAAGAAGCAAAAGGATTCCTCTCCATCTTCCAGTTTTTGAACATTCAGGCAATGTATAGCAGACAAGAAAAATGATTCTGTTAGATATAAGATTTTTTCAGTGGATTAACTATTATTATTAAAATAGAGTTGGGCAAGACCAGTTTTAGTACAAGAAGACTAGTACTTTTTTAAAAAAATAATTCCCTTCTACCCTTTTGTTGTTGTTATTGTTCCAGTGTTTCAGGCCCAAACCCTGTCCTATCTAGACTTACAGAGAACTGTGGAAGCTAGCGTACTCTTTTTAAAAAGTGTTAACAAGTTAATAGTAAACAAGTTAAACATATCAGTTGCATAAGACAACTGTTGGGGCCCACAATCCTAAGATTACAAAACCATCTGCAGTATATAATGCAGTTTTAGAATTAAAAGTAAAATACTTCCCTTATGATTGATGAGACTACGTATGGGATGGGCTGAGATGGCACGTGAATGTGTGCATGTGTGTGGGTATGTTTGTTGGGGGTAGAGTGGAGGGGACACACCTTACAAGTTTGAACTGGGCAAGCCTAGAGGAATCATGCTTGGCCTAAGTCCCATGGTACAAGTTTGTACTGGGCCACGAAAGATGATGCTCGGTCCCGTGTGTGACACCTGGTGTAGAGGCTGAAAGGAAGGCATGCCTTGTCAGGGATTTTCCCAGATGCTTTCTGGCTTTCTCTACCATTGTCAGTGGCTCCTTTTAGACATACAAATCATGTGTACCATGCATTGCCAGAGCACCATTCCATCTGGGAGGAACCTGGCAATTGTTCTTCCTCGTTGGTATAATCTGGGTAAAGGGGGAAGATCAGCAAGAAACCAACCTTTTCCTTCCACATTATCAAGAACTCTGTATTTTCCGGTTTGAAGGACAAAATCAGATTGGGCATTGGACAGAGTATCCGGGTTATGGTGAGAACCAGGCTGTGTCTCTCCGTTGGCTTGACCGTTCTGCCCAGGGTAGTAGGGTCAGAAGAAGAGGTCAGACTTTCAGGGCGGTGGAGGAAAGCTCAAAGGCCTGGCTTTGAAGGGGAAAGACAGGCTGGACTTCTCAGACTTATTTTTTTTGGTCTTACTTATCCCCCTTCAGCTGTGGGCAGAGAGGAAGGGTGCGGAATTATATCTAACCACGAGTTACAATTTTGATAAAGGAGCAGATTACTGCTCATGTTAGACCTTGAGACTGGCTGGTTTCATATAGTTGAGTGTGAATTGCTATTAAATGAACTTAAAATAGGAAATATGTTTCATGAGGTAGGGAGAGATGCTGGTACATAATTGATGCCTTTTGAAAGACCAAACTTAGACTAAAATGTATCATTATGAGCAGAGCAGATTGTCCATCCTGGTATCCAGTGGAAGACAGGACCACAGAAACATCACCTAGTGTTTACATGCATCTTCATTGCCACAGAAACAGAATTCTGACTCAAGAGATTAATAAAAATTCTCATGAAAGTGAGAAAGATCTCATAAATGCCTCCTTGATAAGGCATTTGGCCACTATACTTTTCACTCATTGGATACTGTGCCCCTCTCACCTTCTAGTTTTTCTGGCCCCTAGGAAATAAAATTGTCATAGTATTCAAGATACCTTCTCTTCTCATAAAACAATAATCACATTGTAAACCCCCAAGAATGCTGCAATGGGTATCTTTCTGGTCCTTTGTTAATGCCACTGGTATTTGTCTAGCCTTAGAAAAGCTTTTGGCTCAATATCCTACTCATATTTTTGGGCTATAGCTTGCTAGAGTTGTCAGGACAAGTAAAACATTTCCCTTTCAACATTCATTACAAGAAAAAAAAACTCCTATTGTATTTTTTAAAAGTGGCTTGTGACTCATCTCCTTTTTTGGGATGAAGTTATAGCTTAAGATTTATTTGGTCAATGGTGTACTCTTTGGTGGTGAAACTAATGCAAATGTTTAGAGGCTGAGAGTTGCTGAAATTGGTATGAGTTTTATTCATTCATTTGCCACACCTACAGAATGCTGGAGAACTATATAGAAATGTTTTAATGAATACATTTTATGGGTTCTTAGTATAACTTCCCAACTTGAGATTGAACTCTAAATTCCAGGTGAAATTCCTATTGAGGGAAAATAACTAATTGACACTTTAGTGTAGACTTATTTTGACTAATATGTTTTCATTTTATTTTTTTAAAAATGAAAAAAATTTTATTGTTTTTTAATATTAGGTAAACGTTTATATGCTTAAATTTTTAAAATACTATATTTACAAGCAGAAAACCCATCATGCATGCTGTCTTAAACATTTCAGAAAAGACACTGACATATAAGGAAGAAAATATCAATATTCGTAATCTCACGATTCAGAGATAATCAGCATTAAGGTAGTGGTTTATAGCTTTATAGTCTATATATGCACACAGGTTTATTTTCCAACATGAAATTGTAATGTACATGTTGGTTTGTGGATTACTTTTTAAAAAATTCATCAATAAGTGAGCCATATCATTTCTCATCTTTTTTAATGAACAGATAGACTTATGAAATGTATCCCTCTTTAGACTGCTTGCTATGACAAAAGTGGGAACATTTTCATAGCAAATGAATTGTTCATTATTTTGTTAGCAATTTAATGGAAAGACTGGATTGGCAGGAGAAAACAACTTAAAACTTAAATTTTTTGCTTTGAACATCTTAATTATATTGAAGGAAAATTTCTGGGGACAATGGGTTTTTGATTGTCGTACAGCCAAACAAAGTGACCAAGAATTGTCAAAGGCTGTCAGGATATTATAGTGTTGTGGGTTTCCTGGGGATCTTCTGGGCTTTGTTAGGAAATAAAAGGATGTATTTCTTCACAGACATTAGTCTAGTCCTTCTATCTGATAGAAAGCATTTGAAATATATTTTTGAGTCATTTTTTTTGACTGTGAGGAGTCCAACTCTAACTCTATACTATTATTTGCTCCCGGATTTTTTTCCTTCTATTTTTATTTCTAGTTGTATATAGAACCAAGACTGAATTAAGGCCAGGGATGGGGGTGTGAAGGTTATAGGTTATGTTTGAAGTTGCTTGCCTTATATAGACAAGATCAAAGTTCTTTTAAGTCAAAATGTAGTTTACTTTTTTTCCTTGAATCATATGTTGTTTATGTAAACAAAAAGAGATTACACACTGAAACTGGAATCCAGTAAAAACTTACCTGATTGGGGTTTTGTAGAAAACCACACTTGCCTGTACTTGTCAAATATTGCCAAAGGTGAGAGATGTAAATCGGTTGAAATTTGGTTATGTCTCCTGAGTGTGAACTCACTTATTAAGTGAATATCCAGATTGAGTCATGATGGGAATGCTCAAGAACATATAGGTGTGACTGCTGAGGTGTAACTGCGCATGCCCACATGGCCTTCCAAGTTGATCCACAAGGAATGCTTTTTTGCTTTATCATACTCATTTCCCATATTTCTGAAATGAAGCTTATAGCCCAGAGAGGATAAAACTCCTGGGAAAATAGTTGAAAGACTTTGAAATTACTAGCAGTCTTGGCTTAAGCATAGTCACATGACTCTGAAAGCCTTTCGCTGATAGAATCATAGGGCTGGAAATGATGGAAGGAGGTCATTTAGTTTATTTTCCTGCCCAAGGCAGAACCACGAATATACCACTGGTGGCTTTGCTCCTTGTGAAAATGGTGTTTCTTTAACAAGAAAATACCTTTTTTTTTTCTCCAGTAACCATTAACTTGTATTTACTTTGGTTTTAGCCATAGTAACTCTGTCTCACTGTTGCAGAACAAAAAAGAGATACTGGATACTGAATGATTAGGTTTCTCATAGAATGAGTTTGTAACACCAATGAAATTAGTCAACATGATCTAATAGGATAATAACAAGTTAAGGTAATTAAAAATACACACACACACACACACACACACACACACACACACACACACCATATCATCAGCAATAGCATGTTGTCCCAGACACATTTTCAAAAACCAGTTTCCCAGTAATTAAGTTAAAGTTTGGGAAAAAGTATGAAAATCTCTCCTGGAGCATTTACCACATTCAAAGTTTTTGCCCTACATTCAATTGTGAAAACAATCAGGTTTTTTTTTTTTTAATTTTTCTCATTCATAAAAACGACCAATTCTCAAAGAAACAAATGGAATTAATGAAATTTTTTGAGGCTTTCCTAAGTTGAATTCCTACTGTTAAAAAAAACTTTCATGTTTTGTTTCTTCTATTTCTGCCTCCCAAATGTATTTTGAACAAAAGTTTTGTGCAAATCAATGCCAGATTTTCTGGTCACTTGGAATGAACATTAGACCAAAATAAACTTGCATGTAAGCACTACCTACAAGAAGATTACAGTTGGGTTTGGGAATTAAGACGTAGGTACATAAAAAGGTTAAATAGCAAATTAAAAGATAGCACAATATTGTTGTAGATAGTGCATAATGAATTACCAGTGGTAAAGACAATTGCTTGAGGTCAAAGGTGGAAGTAGATCAATCATATTATCACTAATCTTAAGGACCCTGTCAGATAATAATTGAATGATACCCATTCAGTCAGTGTGATGCAGTGTGACTGCACTAACTGAGGTTTTGTTTCTTTCACTGGAACTACAGAGAAAAACATAAAGGAAAGGCTCCTTCTGGAGTTTATTGCCTATCCTGTTCATTGTTTATTGTCCCTTGGGTGGGACAGATGTTTAAAGATATAAATGATGTACAGAATTTATCTTGATGCTATGCCTTTATATAAGCCAACCATGAAGGCCATATTCAGTAAAAATAAGCACAGAGTTTTCAACCCCCTTTGGTGATAGCCATCTTGGCCCACTTGTTTGCTTCTGCTTTTGCTCTTCATGCCCTGTTTCATCGCTGTTTACTGTATCTCCCTTACTCAGATATTTTTGGATTTGTCCTATATTTCTTGCCATGTGCTTTCCCTTGAACTTGGTAGCAACTTGGGTTTCCTTACTTTTAACTTTGGGCGGCCTCTGGGGCATGTCTGATACTGGCTTAGGGCTCTTCTGGCTGTTGAACCTTCTGTCTTACCATTGAATTCTCCACCAGTCTCAGTACCTAGGGGGTTGTATTTGGATTGTATCTTGAAGGATGAACTGAATCCGCATAAGATAGAATAGGAGAGCATTCCAAACCAAGGCAATGACATATGCAAAGATAAAAAGCAATGAAAGAAGTTTGCACATTCACTATGCTGTGATAATATATTTAGATATCAAATCATCTTCAGAGGGATTTATATGGCTCCATATGCAGTTTGATGGTTTGAATCTTGGCAGAATCTACAAAATGGGCTGCTACAGTTGCTCTAATGCCTAGATACCAGAGGCTGAGCTTTAGAGATGTTATCTTAGTACCACAAGTCTATCTTTGTCGCCTTTGGCACTTTGAACAGGATTACTCACTTTGAAGCCTGCTGTAGGTCACCCATGATCTTTTGAGATGTTTTCTAGTTCATCTGCCACCTTTGCCACATCTCCTCAGAGTAAGGTCTTCAATTTTCTCCCTATTTCTAAAAGGTCATCTTGAAAGAACTTCAGGTTTGCATGTGCTGCTTCACCTCTACCCTTCCATGAAAATTAATGCCAGAGGTTTATTGATCTTATTAATTCTTTCAAAGAACCAGCTCCTAGTTTTGTTGATTTCTTCTACTGTTTTTCTGGTTTCTATTTCATTGATTTCTGCTCTGATCTTTATTATTTCTCTTCTCCTGCTTGGTTTAGGCTTTATTTGCTGTTCTTTCTCCAGGTCCTTTAGGTGTAAGGGCCAGATTTTCTGGTCACTTGGAATGACCTGAAAACCCAACTAAATTCACATGCAGACACTGCCTACAAGAATATTACAGTTGTATATGGGTGATATTCCTTTAGTACAAAATATATCCCAATATGTGATGACTATCTCTAGAACCACTGACCTACCTAACTTCTCAGAACAAAATTATAGCAAGTTAATAATGCCAGTTCTTTAAACAATACTTTTTCTTGTAGTAATAGTGCACCTCATCCCCTACTTCTCAGCTCAGTTGTTGAATGATCCCTAAATACCTAACACACTTTAGAGAAATCTTTTTTTTTTTTTTAAGATTTTTAATCTATTTATTTGACAGAGAGAGAGACAACAAGAGAGGGAACACAAGAAGGGGGAGTGGGAGTTGGGAGCTCCTTATCACTGAAATTATAGTAAATGCTGGATTCAAATATAGGGGGAGGTAAAAAGTGTTGGGGTGCATATTTTCTGTGAGAGCACATGATTGCTCTATAATAATCTGCTACAGATTTTACTTTACACAAATATTTAGGTATTTATTATACCCCTGGAAGAGTGTGAAATTTTAGGAATACAGAAGGGCAGGGGCGCCTGGGTGTCTCAGTCATTAAGCGTTTGCTTTAGGCTTAGGTCATGATACCTGGGATCGAGCCACACGTCAGGCTCCCTGCTCAGCGGGAGGCCTGCTTCTCCCTCTCCCACTCCCCCTGCTTGTGTCTCTATCAAATAGAGAGGGCTCTTGCTGTGTCTCTATCAAATAAATAAATAAAATCTTAAAAAAAAAGAAGTGCATAAATCATTGCTTCTGACTTCAAGAAACTTCCTATCTAGTGGGAGAAACGCACAATAATTTAGATAGACATATAAGCAAATGCAAGATAGTGCCATCAAATTGTAACTGATGTTTGATTATCTGTCTCCCCCACTGGGTGCTAAGCTTCTTCTTCTTCTTCTTCTTTTTTTAAGATTTTATTTATTTATTTGACAGGGAGAGAGAGAGAGAGAGAACAAGCAAGGGGAGCTACAGGCAGAGGGAGAGGGAGAGGTAGAAGCAGCCTTCCCGCTGAGCAAGGAGCCCAATGTAGGGCTCTATCACAGGACGCTGGGATCATGACCCGAGCAGACACCCAACCTACTGAAGGCAGACACCCAACCTACTGAACCACCCAGGTGCCCCCGAGAGCTAAGCTTCTGAAAGGCAGATAGATATACTGTCTGTTTTGCTCACTATTGTATCTCCAGCACTTAGTACCTGGCACCTAGTAGGAACTGAATAAATTTTTGTTGGTTGAATTTATTGAATAATACAAATGTCTCTTCTAATTGTGATTAATCTAGTGGAGTATTAAGGAGGGAATATTTAATGTTATCTGACAAGTTGGGAAATGTTCAGAGAGGAGGTGATTCTCCTCCCTCTGTAACCTCAGAGCAGGAGTGTGATCTGGCATGAAGAGAAGTTCACAAACAAGAAGACAGGCCATCGTAGCTTGTTCAAGGGCAAGGATATGAAATTGTGTTGTACATGCTAAGGTTATAAGCAATTTCATATTATTGGAGCATATGATTTAGGGCAGTGAATAGTCTAAGACAAGTCTGAAAAGGCTGTAGGAGATTGAATCATGAGGTACATTTTCATCTATTAAAGACATTTAATGAATAGAATAGCATGATCAAGATTTTCCTTTCAGGAAGAAAACTCTGCAGCAGTGCAGGGGGGATGGGATGGCAAATTGAGTAAGACCAAAGTGGAGATATGGGAGGCTGCTGAAATAATCCAGGAAAGAGACAAACAATGTCTATAAGAGAATAGTGGCAGTGAGGAAAAAGGGATGGAGATAAATTTGAGAGATATTTAAGGGACATATAATTTATGGAACTGTGTGACTGATGGGTGGGGCTGGTAAGGTATCATGGTACGAACAACAACTATGGTAGTGAGTCATGGCAACATAACAAGTATATATGGAAATTTAGGAGATGGAGGATTTGGGAGCCTGTGGTTATTGAGCAGAGAGAGCTTAGTATTGATTTCATGGAATAATGGTTTATGCAGAGAACATATATTGTAAATCATCTACATATTACCAAGGTGAAGTAAGTGGATAAAGTCACCAAATGAGAGTGTGCAAAGCAAAGTAAGAAGAGAAATGAGAAAAGCATTTGAGGAACATAAATGTTGAGGAAGTTGAAACTTAATCAACTAGGCTATCATCAACTGGGATATGTCACCAATATAAGCCTCAGTGCTTAGCAGGGGCATCACTAGAATTTGGCATTGAAACATGAGATAGGGTACATTCACAAACAGATAGTTAGTTTTGATTGACAATATTTATCAATAACAATACCATCAGTAAAGTTGAGGCATAATTATAGAATGATGTCAAATGGACAGATGGTAACATTTTTTAAAAGATCTTTCATGGGAAACTTCAAACTTCAAAAAGCGACATTCCTAAATGTACAAAATGGCAATAAGATCCAAGGTAGGAGTAAGGAGATATTCAGGGAAAAGTTCAGAAGAAGAATGTGCTAAATCATGTTTTGCTACTTTTCTCAAATTCTCACATTCTGAGTTTAGTACATATGTTGACATATTTTCTTTTCTTAGGAAGGTTATGTGTCCCTAAAATTTATATTCTTACTCTAGGTTGGAGATAATGGCAGTCAGAAACTTTATTAGGAAAGGTCAATCTATTTAATGAGTTTGCACAGGCAAGGAGTAGGGTTAAACTAGGGTGTGCCACTAAAATGGACATCATCTGATAATAAGATGCCTCATTGCCAAGCTTCAAGAGTCTTCATAGCTCTCTCTAGTCTATAGGGCATTACTTCGTTCTCTCTAATTCTTGCACAAAAACAAACACATAAACAATATGGAAATACACTCATTTCTTTTTTTCCAATATACATAAAGTTTCTGATTCTTCATTGGCAGCTAGCTGCTCTGTTGAGACGAGGTACTGGACAATATCCAGAAACAAGTTTAGTGTCTGAGGAAGAATATTGTGAAATCAGTAAGAAAGACCCTTGCTGATCCAAATGAGCAAAAAAGTTTTTGTTTGTTTGTTTGTTTGTTTGTTTGTTTGTTTTTGGTTACTGGGTGCTCCATGCATAAAAGCTTAAAGGAATCTGAGAGCTCTACTTCTCAGTTGACTCAGGGTCAGTTAAATTTCACTTCTGTTGAGTCTTGGATCATGATTGGATAGAACTGTTGCTCGCTATAGGGCGGCTCACTCATTTCCTTTGACATATGCTCTTGTTTTGCCATGAACACTAAATGACCTCAAACACATTTTTTTTTCTAAAATTGTAGCAACAAGGGACTTGAAAAAAAAAAAGAAACTCATGAGACAGCTATCTCTTTTGGCTCCTGAAAAGGCTCCTTCTTAACTGCCCCAAGAAAGATGAAGTGATGTTACTGACCCTATTTCTCAGGAATGATAAATGGATGCTTCAGCAATAAATGCAAGAATAGATACTGGCTAAGAATGCTTTCAGAGCTTTATTTTTGCCTTATATGTTTATCATGGATTCAACCAATTAAAAGCTGAACCAAACTAGAGCTTAAGACATAATTTTTTTTAATATTGCAGGGATTTCAAATATAAAATCACTAAAGACCTCATCTGCACTTTGAATATCTCTTCCCCTCCCCCAAGTTCCATGTAAACAAAGTATGTTTCTTGCATTATACCATTAACTGTGGCAGATTATCAACTTTTCTTCTGAACTAAGTTTGGATGCTTTTCTTACAATTTCCTTGTAATATAATTATTATATTTTGAAGGAAATAAAAAGTCATCAGGAAATATTTTTTAAAGATTCCTGGCAAAGATATCTGCTTAATTCTGGAAGGAATCAGGTTTAGAGCTTAAGGAACAAAAATGATAGAACTATATCTCTTATTTGGTCATCTAGAGAGAGAAGACATCTTTATTTCCTGCAAAAGGAAAACAAAATCTTTCATCTTTAAAAGAATCATTAAGTAAAAGTTCTTTATGTGGAGTGGTGATAGTAGAAGGGTTCAGAAATTCTGTTTGTTTGTTTATTTATGTGTTGATTTATACCTCACATTTTTTTTTCCAAAAATGATTGGAGCCCACTAAGAGAACATGCTTGAAAGATTCAAAAGGTTTGGTACAGAAAAGACCAAAGTATGTTACTTAGCAGTTGTGGTTCAGAACTATATATGAACTTTTTTAATGGGATAATTTGAAGGACATTTTCTTCTATCTAGGTATCTATGTATCTGTGTTTCTATGTATCTAATCTACTATCTGTCTGTATCTATCTATATCTATCTATCATCTATCTATCTATCTATCTATCTATCTATCTATCTATCTATCTATCTAATCTTTCTATCTATCTACTTTGGTGTTTATTTAACAAATGTTTATTGATTCTGTTCTTTGCACAGTTTTAAGTACTGGGTACCAAAGAAAGTATAAGATGCAGCCATTGTATGTGGGGATAAGTTGAGTGATTTTCACTTTGCTGAGAAATTGCGTACATTATTATTTATGATCAAAGAGAAATTGTTCTTGTAATCGTCAGATGTTTGTTTCACTACACCAGTGTTTCCCCAAATTTGACTACTCTTCAAATCATCAGAGACATCTGTAAAATGTTAAGATTTCTAGCTCTTTGGACTTTTAATCTTGTGGGCTTGAGGGGTGCGGATGGGAATCCCTAGTTTTAACAAAGAGCCATGTGATTTGGATACTTAGCACAAGGTAAAGAACATGGTACAGATGTATGAACTCTACCTTGTTTACCTTGGTATTCAGTGCTTAGCATAGTTCTGGGCACATAAGAGGTGCTTAATAAATCTTTGTTAAACAGAATAGTACACATCTGTACAAAAAGCCTTTCTGGAAGGGCTCATTTCTTATTATAGTTCTAACTTCATTGCTGTCTGGGCTCTTCATCTCTTGATGCTTTTCCCACATGGTATAAACACTCCTCTCTGCTCACCGTATCTTAGCAGCCTCATGTCATCTGGATCAATAGCATCAGTTTGAATAGAAAATTAATGACCTAACAGGATATTACTCAGTGTCTTTTGGCCTTCAGCTGGAAGATCTTTATGTAGCAAATCAGTGTCTACAGAGCTGGGTGTAGATCAGTATTAATAATATTGTAACCTGTGTTTATGTAATATCTTTTCTCTGAGGACTGAAATCCTTCTTCAGACATTATTTAGCAAGTACAATCTATTCATCCCTCTGTAGGTGTGTATGTTGTCTTAAGGATGCCTTACACATGAGTCTAGTTGATTGGACCACCAAGAATTTAGTGGCAATGATTCTTCTACCTGGCTCCTGGGCCTCTGGGTGCCTGAAAAAGGTGTGTCCCAACAAGCAAAGGCATCTCCCTTTCAGACAGGCAATAGTTTGACACTTAGTTTATAACTAGGTGTTACCTTAGCTCAAGGGGTGAAACAGGGCTGGGGCAGGCCAAGGGAGAGGTGTCTTGGCATAGAGGATGTGTCGATGGTGGCGGCTTGTGACAGACTGACCTGAATCTCAGATGGGAGGACAGGAAGAATCTGACCCAACAGGTCAAAAATGACAAAAATGAAAGTGAAATTGAAGATTGGCATGCTGAAGAGATTTCCCTGAGGTCACTGACTGGTTGACATACCACGGATAAAACTGAACTCTGACCTAAAATCCAGTCACCAGACCACATCCTGTAGAGGGAATACTCAACATCCAAAGGTCTAATCAGTGAACTTGGCTGGGATATGATTTGACATATCTCTGTGTTGTCTGGGCAAAGTTAATTGAAAGTTTGTCCTCTGAGTTTTATTTTTCTTTTCTCCCTGTTGAGCCTAGATTCTAGGAGAAAAATTCCTGGGGTTATTCATTCTATTGCTTCTGGGAACACATATGTGGAAGAACATTTCTTAGTTAAGATAAATTTCCATAGAAAATTATCAAGCACTGAGGCTTTTCCTGACAAGACATGTATTTCTATACTGTTGGTTAGTAATCGATACCAACCAGCGTCAGATATTATGTCAAATTTCTCCTTATTTGTAGATGGACTTTTGCATAATCTGAGAAGAAGTATGAATCACAGGTATTTAGCTATCTAACAAGTTCCTAGTATTTGCCAATCTCTGTAGTAACTTGAAATTTTCCCAGTTGGCTTAAAGCCAATGGGCCCTGTAGCCAATATAAGATGCTTATAGAAACCTAGTGTGCAGGTTACTTCCAGGATCTTTTAACCCCAGGGATAGTAAATGTTTTACATAGTAAATAATACTAAGGATATGTCTAGTCCTACAACTTCAACCTTCTCCCAGGTATAAATCTTAGTATTCTCATTTAACTCATTAACTCTCTATTAAGGCTGTGGCTGTTGGAGTGAGAAAGCTTTCTCAGAGAGTTTATACATAGTTACCCCTTCAGAAACAAATCTAATGACACAATCATTAAGGAGGATTGGTCTTAGAATGGAAAATGGAAAGTCTCATTGTCAGTACAAGGGAAGAGTCAAATGTTGCATGTAGCAGATGACAATCACATATATAATTTTTGACTCATTATGTGATATTGTACAAGCTCTTTTACTCTTCTCCCTGGTCTCTGATAAACCTTAGGAAAAACCTACTTGAGAGTACAGTGAATCTACATTTGTTAACTATCTCCTAAGAGCAGGGAATTAATTCCTTATCATAGCCCTGTAGGATAGGTATCTTTACTTCCATTTTATTACAAAAAGTAAGCCTGAGTGAGGTTAGATAATTTTCTAAGATCACACAGTTACCAAGATCACACAGTTACCAAGACTAGGACTTGAATCCCAGTGTGCCTAGCTTCAGAACCCAAGCAGCACAACTGGTAATGGGAGGTTGGGGAAATGGATGAGTTCAAGACTGTAGTTTTTGACTTGGTTTCATAACCCAGTGTGTGGACTTAATGGAATTTTATTCTTTCCAGTATCTATCCTCATCTACACTCCACACCTTTCATTTTACCCCACAGATAAATGTGACAGTCCTATTGACAACCCTGGTACTAAAGTTTCAACCATAATGAGAGACCCAGGGACATCAAGGAAAACTCAGAGCAGCAATATTCACTTACAGAAGACAGGGACTAACAGGCTTGACACAGGAGATACTCTCCAAAAATGAATGTTTAGGTAAATGCCCAGCTGTACCCTACATTTTGTCTCCTAAACTCCTGTGTCTAGTGGCTGGGTGTTGTTCTGTCTCTCTAAAGTCTTTAGAATTTCTAGGCCTGCCTCGATGGAGTAAAACAGTGGTCTAATGCAGTAGTTTATTTAAGGACTGCCAGCATTCCCTTTTAAGGTTTTCTAAAATATTAAGTGTTCTGGGACCTAGTGTACATTGCTCTAAAATTTCAGGTTTCATCTTTGAAGAAAGTGAAGGAATATACGACCTGAAAATACAAGCTTTATTAAAAAAAATTAAAGAAATCACTGTATGTTAACTTCTCAGAACAAAGGAATAATTTTTGTTTTTCATTTTATTTAGGATGTTTAAAAATAGGATTTAATTTTCAAAAATGTGTTTTCACACAGCTTTAATGGGCCATACCTGCCTTATACAGCATCTTGCAGTGGCAGTGTTCTATGTAGTCCGTCAGAAGACCGATGTTTTTGTTTTGACTCTCCCGTTAGTTATTGTGTGTCCTTGAGTAAGTCACCTAACCTTTTGAATTTTGTGGTCATTATTTGTGAAGGAGGAGACTAGGATCTTTGAGATCTTATGGTCTCTGCCAGTTCTTAAATTCTGTGATCTTATTTCATTTGGTTTCTGGTTTAAAAAAAATCCCCAAACTAATGGTTTCCCTGTAGAATTATATGTACTATTACTACTGCTAATTCCTTGTTAATTGTTTTCTAGAATGCTGTGGTATGAATTCATTAGTCTTTAGGAAGAGCTTGGGAAATATAGCCTTATGTATACATTTTTATTAAGGGGAAAAGAGTGTGACTCCAAGTATTTTATGAAGAACCAAGTGTTGTGCTTTTCTGTTAAGCTCTTTTATACATAGAGAGATGAGGAATACACAGGCTGTGGGAAGTGGGGAGTAACTTTAATTTTATTCAGGAATGAACATTTTATTTCTCAATATTTTAGTGTTGGAATTGTAATCATGTCTTTGTTCTCTTTTTCTTTACTTTCTGGCCAAATAAGCATACATGTTGTTTTACATAGCAAGGGTGTTGATGGTGTCTGAAAGGAAAACAATCTGATTTTTGAGCAGATTGTTTTTTATGGGTCAGCACTTTTGTGACTATAACAGACCGTGACTGATTAAGACAAATGGTTGTTGGATGACTTGAAGGAAGGAGAGGTTCATTCAGTGAGTGACTAGAGAGGATAATAATTCTGGATTTTGAGAGCTGCCAGGACTCTCCAGCCATCGAGCACAAATCCTAGCTATAGACACTGAGGCTCGGCAAAATCAGGTCTCATTTGGAAAACTTACGCTGCAACATGTTTGATTCTTAGTTGAAAAGAAGTAATATTAATGATATCCTAATTAAAGACAACTCTGATAAGACTAAAGAGATGTGATAACTAAATGCAAGGCATGATCTTGGGATGAATTCTGGACTGAAAAAATTATATAAAGACTATCATTGGGACAAATGGCAAAATTGGATTATTGATTGTGGATTAGAAAATAAAATTATGAATTTCCAGATTCTAGTAATTGTACTGTTTATTATTGTCAGAGAATTTTTTTTTTGTTTTTGTTCTTAGGAAATACACACTTAGGAAGTCTTAGAGGAAACTTGATCATCATGTATGTAATTTATTCTTAAAGAGTTTATAAAAAATAATACACACACACACACACACCATAGAAATAGTAACTCATGAAGCAACTTTGCAACTTTTTGTAAGTTTGAGAATAAAAAGTTACCAAAAAGAAGATAAAAGACTGCCTGATTTTGCAGAATTGGGTGTGTGGGGGGGACTGTGAAGAGTTCATCACATTCCCTTTGGCCAGGACTGGTAAGCCAGTGAACTTCTAACTAGAAATTCAAGGATTTAGCTGAAAATAAAAGCCTTAAGCTTATCAGTACTATGAAACCATAAGCCTCACTCTCTCTCCTTACTCAACATCACAACCTGTTCTTTTATATCATTATCCTTTGTCCTGGATCAGTCTGGGTAAGAGCTTGAGTTAATCAGTTCCACTCCTTAAGAAAGTCTTTCTAATACCTTGACCTAAGTCAGAAGAAATATGTGTAAAATCTCCACAGGAATTGGGGGACAACTTCAGTATTTTTCAAGCTAGCAGACCTTTTTTGTTGTAAGCCAAGGGTTGTAGATTATATTTCAATTCTCTTCCACTCCAGTTTAGGAATACCTTTTTCCAAAAGGAAAAAAACCCAAACCCTGGGTTTTATGGAACTTTTTTTTTTTTTTGGTCAAGTTCAGCCATTCTAATCACCAGGAACAATACTGCACAACTAATATTACACAGCAATCTGTTGCCTACTAAGGGTCAAATTAAAATTGACACATCTAATTCTGTTTTCCCTAAGACTCATCCAAGTTGTAGGGGGAAGGCGTTGATGGGCTAATAGAAGGAGAGCAACATGTTAGGATCTTTTATTTTAATGGGACTATTTGTCTTTACATGTGGATTTTCATTGCTTCTGGAATATTAACAACATAATGCTGAAGATGCCAGTCTTGTATTTGCAATTCTCACCCAAAGAACTACCTCTCATTGGAGTTCATATTCTTAGAGTCTTGTGGAATAAAAGTTTTTTCTTGCTACTTCATGGCTGTAAAAGCATGTCTGATTTGGGAGCTTCATATAAGCTGCATATGAAGTAGAGGCTGCTTTGAAGGAGTTTGGTCAGCTGTAACATTCCTGGAGGAGCAGGATGTTCACAGGTTGCAATTTTTTTTTTTTTAAACAAAAATCCACATCAGAGTTGTGAGGCTGAAGGAGGTTAAAAGGATACTTTTGCCTTCAGGGTGTTCCATCTCAGCCTCTGGGTACTAGTCTGGGCAGGTAACTAGTCTGAGCAGGCTACGCTTTAGTTGACACCTTCAGGATGAACAGACAGGGAGAAACTTGTAGTCATTTTTCTTGGCAGAAGCCACAACCCAGCCCAAGTTAATTATGTCTGAGAAGAAGAATAGTGTCTGGGCACCTGCAATTTTCAATTTGGTACCTCATTTTCCAGTGCCAAGTGTTATATCAAACCATTCAGATGTATCTTCACAAAGTTTCTTCCTGGTTTCACATGAGACAATGGGAACACCGACCGAGTTTAGAAACTCCTATATAATTGTCATTGTTTACTGAGAACTTCATATGTGCCAGAGCTGATTAAATGCTGTACATGCTTCCTGTCATTTAATCTTCATAACAACCCTGTGAAGGAGGTATGATTACTGCTCCCACTTAATAGCTGAGAAAACTGGGACTTAGATAATATCTTGCCCCAAATCACATGACTAAATAATGCAAAACTAGGCTTGAAATCAAGCCTACCGGACTGAGACACTCAAAGATTTGTATAAAGTTCTATCTAGGAATAAATATTTTTTTCTCTTAACATTCCTATGAATTAGAGTGTGGATTTCATAGCCAAGTCTTACCTAGGGATATTTGTTCAGAACTGAACTATAAATTTGTTAGAGTTTAACCCGGAACTGTTATTCTCTGTGCTATTTAAATCTATTTCTTTTCATAATAATGAACGTTACTGACAATGTATTGTCTTTGGAAAGGCTCTGAATTAAGGATTAGGAAAGGCTGAGAAAATTACATTCAAGAGTATTTAACTTGCCTCTCTACTGACTACCCACAAACCATAAATACACAAGTTTCTCATCTAACACAAAACAAAATAAGAAAGCGAACAACAGTTACCTCTCTTAATCCTGCATCCTCCTCTATTCATAGTCCTATTTGTCTTTTTCTCTTAGCAGTCAAGTTTCTTGGAAAAAATGTCTACAATTATAGTTTCCATTTTTTTTGGCATCCTGCTCATTCTTAAACCTACTGCAATCTGTTTCTTACACATATCTCCTAGATGCACTAAAATTTCTCTGGAAAGGTCATCAATTTACCCACTGTCAATTCAGTGGATCCTTCTCCCCACCAACATTTTCTTATAAAATTTTCAGATTCAGAAAAGTTGAAACAACTGTACAGTGAGTACCCCTATACTTAATATCTAAGTTCTATATGTAATAATTTACTATATTTTCTTTATCTATCTATTGCTCTATCCATCCATCAATCCATCCAATTCAAAGTAAGTTGCATACATTAGTTTATTTTCCTCCTAAGCCCTTCAGCAGGCATATCATTGATTACAGTTTAATTCTTTCTTTCTTTCTTTCTTTCTTTCTTTCTTTCTTTCTTTCTTTCTTTCTTTCTTTCTTTCTTTTTCTTTCTTTCTTTCTTTCTTTCTTTCTTTCTTTCTTTCTTTCTTTCTTTCTTTCTTTCTTTCTTTCTTTCTTTCTTTCTTTCTTTCTTTCTGAGAGAGAGCAGGGGGAGGAGCAGAGGGAGAGGGTCAAGCAGACAGCACACTGAGCATTGAGCCCGATGTGGGGCTTGATGCCATGATTCTGAGATCTGAGCCAAAATCAAGAGTCTGATACTTAACCAGTTGAGCCACTCAGGTGCCCCTAATGCATTCTTTTTAATATTCTTCTTTCCTGACTTTAATTTGGTGTGGTATCTTATCACATCTTTATGGTAAAACTCCCAAATCCAGTCTTAACCTCTCCTGTTTCTGTTATCCAATTGCCTAATGAACAGTCAGATATCAGAGTCTTCCTATAATTCTGTTTCCTTATCACTGTTTCTTCTTTACCTCTGTGTCCTTTTCCCTTTCAATATATTTCCTGTCCCTTTCTCTTTTGCCCACTCCTAAAACATTGGTATGTTCAATCTCTCTGGTTTTGGCTATATACTCTTGTATCTCTGTGATTTTCTTATATCTTAGATTTGATTTCCCAAGAAACAGATTATAAGATGGAGGTTTACATGTAAGAAGTTTATTTTGGAACAACATAGAGTGAAGGAAGCAGGATTCCATTATTACACAACTGATTCCAAGAAGAGCCCTAGAATTTGAACACCTCTTCAGAGCTGTCCCAAATCAAGGCATGATGGCTAGGCCTTTTACTCATACATCAAGCAGTGATTGGAAATCCAATGTCCACTTTGGGCCTTTTTGCTGAGGCTTCTGTGGTGTTATGATAAACTAAAACCCAGGCATTGGGAAATCACTGCTTTGAATTGTTATGTAGTATGGTTTTCCCTGGTTAGAGACTGCACTATCTCTGAGAATTATTGTTTGCTCAAGAAAACCTGTGTGTGTGTGTGTGTGTGTGTGTGCGCGCGCACATATGTATCTATTCAAAGTTACCAGTGAGTAACTAAAGGATTCAAGAAAAATCTTGCAAGAGGGACAGATCTTTATCACTCACTAGCAGAGAGGCCCTGAAGTATACCAAGACTGAGAAATGGGTATGTCACATATGGCAGTGTAGGCTGTGCACGGCAGAACTCCAGGGGTTGCCTTTTATCTTATAACTAAACATATTACTATCCCATTCAGATGATCTGTCTTCTCTCATTATTTTATAAGACAAGCTCACAGTCTTGAATTTTATATTTCACTTCCCCTCATTCTTATCCTTACTGATTTTTTTGTCTGGTTGCTCTATCAATTATTGAGAAAGAGTATGTTGAAATCTCTGACTGTATAATTATGGATTGTCTATTTCTCCTTTTAAGTTCTATTCATTTTTGCTTCATGTATTTTCAAACACTGTTTTTAAGATGCTTATATATTCATGATTATTATGTCCTCTTGACTCCTCTATCATTATTAAATGTCCCCCCCTTTTCTTAAAAGATTTTATTTATTTATTTGGCAGAGAGAGACAGCAAGAAAGGGAACACAGCAGAAGGAATGGGAGAGGGAGAAGCAAACTTCCCGCTAAGCAGGGAGCCCGATGCGGGGCTCAATCCCAGGACTCTGAGATCATGACCTGAGCTGAAGGTAGATGCTGAACGACTGAGCCACCCAGGTGCCCCTAAATGTGCCTTTTTATCCCTGATAATATTTGTTGTTCTGAAGTTTACATTCTCTGATATTAGTATAACCACTGCAGCTTTCTTAGACTTAATGTTTTCATAGTATATATTTTTCCATCCTTTTACTCTTAACCTATCTGAGCTTTTTATTTAAAGTGAGTTTCTTGGAAACAACATATCCTTGGGTTTTGCCTTATTAGACAATCTGATGATCTCTGCACCTTTTAATTGGAATGTTTAGGCCATTTACACTTAATGTGATTGTTGTATAGTTCTATTTAGATCTATCATCTTGCTATTTGTTTTCTGTTTGTGCTATGTCTCCTTTGTTCCCCTTTTTTCTTGACTTCTTTTAGATGAAATGAATATTTTGTTTGATTGCATTTTCTTTACTACTGGTTTATGGTAATAACTCTTTGTTTCATATTTTTGGCAGTTGAAGTAGGTAGTACACATCTTTAATTTATCATAATTTACCCTCAGGTAATATTATATTACTTCATATTTAATACAAGAATCTTACAGCAATATTTGTTCATTTTCACTTCCCATTCTCTATGGTATTTTGTATATAAGCCTTACAATACAATGTTATTATTATTGTCTTAAACAATTATTTAATTTTTAAAAGAGATTTAAAAAAAACTTCTTTATATTTACTTAGACATTTACTATTTCTAGTGCTCTTATTCCTTTGTGTAAATCCAAATTTCCATCTGGTATCATTTTCCTTCTGCCTGAAGAACTTCCTGTAGTGTAGCTCTGTTGGTGATAGATTCTCTCAGCTTTTGTTTGTCCCAACAATCTTTATTTTGCCTTTATTTTTGAAAAATATTTTCACTGGATGTAGAATTCTAGGTTGACAGTTGTTTTCTTTCATCACTTTAAAGATGTCATATCATGAAAAGCAAGCCCTGGAGTTTTGTGTTACACAGCCTGCATCACCATATGTGGCAATCCCATGTCCCAATTCAGGCACACTTCAGGGCCTCTCTGCTAGTGTGATAAAGATATGTCTTCCTCCCCCAATTCTTCTTGAATCCTAGTTTTCTACTGGCAGCTTTGTATAGAACACACACACACACACACACACACACACACACACACACACACACGTTTCCTTGATCAACTCATAATTCTCAGAGATAACACAGTCTAATTCCTTTTTAAAGCAGAGAAAGATTTGTTTTTCAAGTCAATGCTATCTGCCTGCAACACTTTATGTCATCATGCAGAGAACATTCAGTTCCCCCTTTCTGATGTTTGGATTCCATATTGTGTCTTGCCTTGCATAAGATATTGGATTAATAGTATAAATAGATAACACGGTTATCTTCTAATGTCCTCTTTTCCTTATACAAAGAATTGGCGAGAGTTTTGAGATAATAGTTTTCCTTATAAAAAGGATTCCACTTCAGATTCTTAATCTGCTCCTAATTGGAGGAGCTTTGGCTGTGTGTATGTTTTTTACCTTCAGTTACAGTTGTATAATATTGTTCTTCTTCCCTTAAAGATAGAACTGATTATTCTATCCTTTGGGATCTCATTTTATCCTCAAGATCAATCATAAAACCTGTAACACTTCACTGCATTTGTTTATTTACACATCACTTTTTATTATATATATCTTTAGAAGATATAGAAGAAAATATGTAATTTATTTCTGTTTCCAGAACATTGCATAATGCATGAAACATAATCTTCCAAGAAATATTTGTTGGTTAAATTAATGTATGAATTAAGTCCTATGTAATTATTTTGGTTCTGTTGCCTGAATCCTGATATTAATCAAGGATATATGATGGTCAGTTTTGTTGAAAGAGTTTTGATTTTAGCACTATCAGCATGATTTTTAAAATATGTATACTCAGTCTATTTTGTGAAGTCAATATGAAGATTACAGCAAGGAGTATGATTGGTGAAATAAATCTGTGATCTCTGGGAAAAATTTTCAATGTAATCAAAACACTTGAAGAAATTTTAGTTGCTTTTTGAGGATATTTGCTGTTAAAAGAATATGAAAGATCTCATAGGAACTGGATGGAAAAGTGGTTTGAAGTGGTTAAATTCTTTAGTACATGAGATCAAGACATGACATAAAAATGTACAAAAAGGGACTGGAAACATGGCAATGGTGTAGATCCTTTGAGAATTCAGCCTGTTCATTTAGACCTCTCCAGATTGGTGCCAGAGGGGTCAGGAAATTAGGGCAAAAGAGTCTTTACTATCTCCTCTTTTTTATTGCCTAGAGTCCAAGTGGAATGCTTTGGCAGGACCCTAGAGACTAATAGTTTGTCCAATCTAAATATGTTGCATTGAAAGTTACCCTTAGGAATGAACAGTAGCTCACTGGTTCTTGATGCAGCCCAGAAAACATTTAATTTGTTTATTTTATAAGCTGGTCAAATATCCATCCATAGTTTCTAGAGTTAACATCACAGAAGAAACAATAAGACTCATGTATATAAAACTATTAAAAAAAAGGAAATAGAACATTACTGTATGCATATTATCAATGGACTTCTGGGAAGAGATTTATTGGAGGAAACAGGGATGTTCAAAATTTTGTGCAATTTAGTTTGGAGCTGTTTGAACTGAGAGAAGCTTGGTAAGGATTACAAACTACCAAATCAGACTTAACTTTATTTTTCAAAAAAGGAAGAGTCTTGCATGTTAAACGGACAACAAAGTTAACACTATTCTGCCCACTTTGGGTCACATCTGTGCTGCAGATTTGGCTGTCAGTTGAGTGGTTGCATTTTATAGTTATAGATCTGGGAAAACATAGTCAGGACTTATTATGATTATAAATATAGTCTATGTAAATGCACATATGTGTGTTCAAACACAAGCATAAATGCCCTTACATGCTCCTCCTGGTAAATGGTGCTACAGTTTTAACATAAGCTAGACGTGGTAGGCTGATATTTACATGTTTGTTTTTTCTTTCAACAAGTGGCTGAAATTCAGAAGTTATTTGTGAACTATATAATTAGAACCATAAACTCAGAAACTTTCACAGTATGTGTTTTAATTTGATGACCTTAACTTTTGATGTGTGTGTGTGTTTGTTATATTTTACTGCTATGTGAGAACAAGTCAAACTGTATGTAGTGTAGCAATTATGGATCTTCAAGATGGAGCACAGCTCAGACCCAAATAGAAATTCTTTTCAATTATATTTTAAAACATTTTAAGTCCATAAATTCATTTCCCCTAATACCTGTTTATAAGAGACTAAATAACATGCCCTTGACCTTCTTGAAAATTTTGCATAGTGATTAAAAATTTGTTTTCTGGAGTTAGAGATTTTGACTTTATGAGCTGGGACTACTACTTATAAGGTCTCTATTTTCTTATTACTGATATGTGGCTATTAATGACATAGAAATAAGCTTATTTTGAGAAATGTGTGAAGTGCCTCTCACAGTGCTTGGTACCTGGTAAATACTCAGTAAACACAAGCTATAGTAATTATGGTTAAAACAATTATTATTATAGTTCTACAAGAAAGGCTTAAGTAATAGCTATTACCTATTTACTCTCTGAAAAAGTAGTCAGGTCTGTTGAAGTACTGGTAAATGTCTAGCTTCGTGGAAAATCAGGTAAATGTAAATTGCAGTGTTATGTGCATCACAGATACAGAGTAAGAAGCCAGATATGGCCATAAATTTCACTAGAGCTTTTTATTTAAAAAAAACACATAATGATATGAGAAAGTTAAGCCAAATAAACAGCACTATGAAATCAGCACTGTTTTAATATCACATTAGCAATTACATGGGATTATCCTAGAGTGATTTCCATGTGACTTATTGTATAACACAAACCAGTGCATTTTGTACACACATATACAAGCATACATTTGCACGTGAGCATTGATTTAGGAACAAAGACTCCCTGAGGGAGTTTCAAAAACTGCTATGTCCCAGCGTGCTAATCTATATTTTACAACCATTTCTGAGTCAGCAGAAATGTGTGTAGAGTCATAGTAAGTGTGATAACCGTCTTTAGTGACTATGTGTCTTGAAGGGGGTGATCTGATATCTCTAAGACACACCATGAACTAGAGGGTCACATGTGAATTACTGGATCAAAATATAGAATTTAGCACTGGCTTTTCCTCTCTGGTTTCCGGGAAATTCTGCACAAGTCACATACCAACTTTATGTCAAAATGTCTGTTATTTCACAAGGACACAAGCATAATAAAAGGCAAAGAACTTTGTTTAAAAAAAAAATTCCCCTGCTAGCCCATGAAGCTGTAACCCATGTATAGGGGTGGTGTGATTTACTTATCTTATCCTAAGTCTGGAACATGTCATTATCACAAAATTCATTCCCTATGCAATCATCAGGGCTGACGGTAATATAAGAACAGTTGGGGCATGAAACCACAGTGGATTGTCAGGGTTGTATAGCATATGGTAGATCAGGGACAGAGGTATTGCCGTCTGCTCTTTGTGGAAGCAATATTGTCCTGTAGTCTGGGCAACAGGTATTAACTTGGGGGCCTAATTCTAATAGTTTCTTTGTCACTAACCTGTGGTGTGATCTGCAGCTAGTCACTTGGTTTCTTTGTATGTAGATGAACATACACTCAGAGGCCCATTTATATGGTTGCAAATAATCTTCAGAACAAGCATTAAAGCAAACCAGGGAGACTCATTCCAAAGTCCTCAGATAGTAAGGGCCAAATCAACAAACCATTCCAGTAAGGAGCAAAGGCGATCCAGTCCCATTTTGCTTGGTAAATGTTGTGGGAAGATGACAATAAACCTGTTGTTCAGCAATCCTTATACCATGGAGTGGCATTCTTGCAGATTTATCCGGTTGGTATGGATCCTATCATCTTTTTTCAGTGGCTCTCAGTTTGGTCAGGGCTTTGAGGAATAATGGGAATCAATATAATACAATGGTAGAGAACTTGGGCTTTGGAGACAGGTGGTCAAGTGTTTGAATCTCAGTTCTGCCATATACCATTACCTGACCTTGGGCAAGTCACTTAACCTTTTTAAAACTGTTTGCTGATCTATAAAATGGGAAAAATAATAGAAACTTCTTCATGGTGTAGTTATGTGGATCATAGAAAATCCTTGGGATATTGGTTAGCTTATAGTTAGATGGTAATAAATGTAAGGTGATGCTATTGTTATGCATTCACGTGGATGAGGTAGTTACCATTTTGGACTATGAAACTATAATTCAGATTTTATAGGCATTAATAACAAGGGGATTCTTAGGTTTATCTGCCAGGAGGATTCCTTGAGCCCAGGAAAACAGGGTGAGATTTTGAGAATAGTGATGATTAGTTAATGTCAACATTATGAAGTGTTGTGGGAAATCTCTAATCCTGAAACAGTTTAATAATATTTATTCCCAAAGATTGCTATGAAATGTAAATGAGATAAGGGAAATAAAGTGCTAAGTGCAGTGCTTGGTATGTAATAAACCCTCAAGGCCAATATTTTTCCTTCTTTTATTTCTTGGATGTAGTTGCCTTGGACCTGCAGCTTGGGTTTGTCTCAGGGTTGCCTGGGGCCACTGTAGGATCTGGGGTTCCCTGCAGGTGCTTGGGTCCAAGCTATAGTCCACCTGGAGAACTCTTGGGATATTGGATTGGTTACAAGATGGCCTCAGAGAGCAGGATCCTATAAGAGGGAAGCAGTATGATATACAAAAGAGCCTGGGTGCCTGGGTGGCTCAGTCATTAAGCATCTGCCTTTGGCTCAGGTCATCCCCACATAGGGCTCCCTGCTCAGTGGGAAGCCTGCTTCTCCCTCTCCCACTCCCCCTGCTTGTTTTCCCTCTCTCGCTGTGTCTCTCTCTGTCACATAAATAAATAAAATCTTAACAAAACAAAACAAAACAAGAGCCTAAGGAAAAGTACTCAGAAATATTGCTTTTTAATCTTAGTTTCACCACTTATTGGCCTTGTGACCTCAGTGTTTTACTGATAATATCCTAAATTTTGTTTTTTCCTCCCTAAGATGGAGGAAATAGTCTGTGCCATAGTATCTATGGCAATAGTATAAATACCAAATGTGAAAGGTGACTTAATGAGAGTGCTCTGAAGTTGGGAAAGCATATAAATAAATGGAAGGTGGGAAGTAAATATGTTGAAATCAGTCTGGAGCCCCTCAAGTAGGACAAAGCTAGATCTTGATCAGGTTGTTGCAGTGGTCATGGATGATGTCAAATTCATTCATTCCCCCTGAAACCTCTGCCTGCATTTCTCATATAGGCCTAAACTTGAGAAAGTAGCTCAGTCAAATGCTAGACTCCTCCAAAGTCTCCTTTGATCTTCTGCTCCCACCCCCTCAATGCTGGAAGTAATTGCTAAAATTTCTTTTTTTTTTTTTTTTAAGATTTTATTTATTTGACAGAGAGAGAGACAGTGAGAGAGGGAACACAAGCAGGGGGAGTGGGAGAGGGAGAAGCAGGCTTCCCGCGGAGCAGAGAGCCCGATATGGGGCTGGATCCCAATCATGACCTGAGCTGAAGGCAGGCGGTTAATGACTGAGCCACCCAGGCGCCCTAAGATTGAGTAATTTTAGTATTTTACTTAATAAAATGCATTAAATGTTTTATTTAGTTTTAATATTTTATTTAAACATTTTTATGCCAAATATTATAATTTCAACATATAATCAACATAAAACATTTTAATGACATAGTTTACATTGTTTTTTTCATATTGTCCTCAAAATCCAGTGTGTACTTTACACTTACTGTATGAGACAAATTTCAAGTGCTCAGTGGCCACATAGGGCTAGTTGCTACCATATAGTCAGTACAGGTGTCTACCTTTCATGTGGTATTAAGGTGTGTCTTGTATTTGAAGTATGTATGTAAATGCTTCAGATGTGTTATTGTACTATGGACTTCTTGAGGACAGGATTACCTGTATGATTGGTCTTTGTTTCCTTCACAATACACAGCACTTCATTTTGCATGTAGTAGGTAACTCGCCCAGTGGATTGAATAAATTAACATATTAACAAAGGAACAAATGAATGAATAAAATAAATGGAAACCCTGAAGAACTAGTTTTTGTTTTTTTTTTCATCTGGGAAATACCACTTTAAACAATACAATCACATGATCTCTTAGTATTGGGCTTCTACCGCTCAATGCAACCAATATCTACCAAGTACCTATTATACATAAGGCATGTGCTAAGTGTTGCAGGGTCTGTCATGTTGAATGAAGATACAGTTCTTGCTCTAAATGACCTTAGCTGCCATGGTCACCTAAGTTAGGGATAAATTAGTGTTCTGTGTATCAGCTTTGAAAAGGGAGACATAATTCATCATGCTTTTTAGCCATCTAGGATTTTGCACACTTAACAAGTTACATGTATTTGCTAGAAATTTGCCATTTTAACTATGGCAAACATTCATAAAAGATGTGCTTCCCCCCCCCCCCATATCCTGCCATTTTAGAGGCAAACAAGATGAGGGAGTATTTTATTTTTTAAAAAATTTTATTTTATTATGTTATGTTAGTCAACATACATCATTAGTCTTTGATGTAGTGTTCCATGATTCATTGTTTGCGTATAACACCCAGGGCTCCATCCAATACGTGCCCTCCTTAATACCCATCACCAGGCTAACCTATCCACCCCACCCCCTCCCCTCTAAAACCCTCAGTTTGTTTCTGAGTCCATAGTCTCTCATGGTTCATCTCCCCCTCTGATTTCCCCCCCTTCATTTTTCCCTTCCTACTATCTTCTTTTTTAACATATAATGTATTATTTGTTTCAGAGGTACAGGTCTATGATTCATCAGTCTTATATAATTCACAGCACTCACCATAGCACATACCCTCCCCAGTGTCCATCACCCAACCACCCCATCCCTCCCACCCCGCACAACTCCAGCAATCTTCAGTTTGTTTCCTGAGATTAAGAATGAGGGAGTATTTTAAATTCACATAACTAACTTGCAATAAGTTATTGCTGAGGAACTTAAGAACTTAATATTATTTTGTGCTTCAGGGGAAAAAATTGACACCAAGTGCTATAAATATATCAAAATCTAATCCAATTTAATGGAATGGGCACAAAAATCTCCCCAGGGGAGTTCCCAAATTCCATGTTCTGAATACTTGGTTTTGTCTTTAGATTTTTAGTCAGTAAAAAATGTTTACTTGTTTGATGACTTTCCTGATTCGGGAGTTCTTGGGGTCAGGAGTGTCTTTCCGTCTCTCTTGTCTGTCTATCTACTCACCTATCTATCATCTATCCATTTATCTATTAATTAGGCACCTAGCACAATTCCTGGCTCGTATTGGGAGTTCAACAAATGTCTTTTGAGTGAATAATGCAAAGTAAAACCCATGATGATTTTCATTTGTGATTCATTATCCTCTGAGATTAGTAATCTGCATTTGCCAGATGAGGAGAAAATGTGAATAACCAGGGTTGTGCGTCCTATATACTCTCTTATTCATGACTAATCATGTTCACAAATTTGTGATGTACTTTCCTATAATGTTTTTATTTCCTCACACCTTTTCCCCTTTATATGACTCATATTGTTACAACTCTTACATATTAATCATTTTGAAACCACAGTACTCTGAATCACTGATGGATCCTGGGTTACAATGAAATTCATCCTCTTGGAAATGAGAACCCTTCTAGGAAACATCTTGGTGCCACGTGGCTCTTCTGATAAGGTTCCAGCCCACCAACATGAGTCTATCTAGAGGAAAACATTGGAATTGATCTTCAGTATTCTGTAGGGAACTAAAGAGCACAAGGGTGGTTATGAATACTGGCAGTTTCTCAGGACTATTGTATGAGTGTGAATGTACTGCTGTTTAAACTTATTTCAGCCACATTATGCTTTTTATAATGAAAGGGTATAGTATATGAGTGGGGAATGAGTTTTTACAGAGCAGCTCTCTAGTGGACATCAAACAAGTTTCCTTTTCCTGCTTTTGCATGTCATTAGATGCTGAACTTCCATGGTTTGTTTCTGGACATAAAACTTGATTGTCAGAGCCTCATAGGCTAGAAGTCTTTAATCTTCCTATCTAACCATCTTAACATAGGTTATGTTTGTTTTCATAAACATACTAGTAAGATTTGGGCTTCATGAGCGAGAAATATGCTGACTGAATAACTGGATTATTGGAAGGTTGTACAGTGTGTGTTTGCTGGTTGTGAAATCAAAGGCTGTATAATCTCCGTTTATGCTCAAGTGTCATACTGTGCTGCCTACAGACTGGGGAGGTTACACATTGAATTGACCTTGGATTTTGAGACTCTCTACATCTTATATGTTATGACTCACCATTAGTATCTCAGCACTTTTACTTTTCACAGCTGAAAATTTGCTTCTAATTAAAAAATTATGTAAAATATAAACCAATTTTTGGAAATATTTTCAATTTATTCTGGGATTATAAAGCTCTACAGGATCTCAACTTTCTCTTGAGCCAATTTGTAAAATAGCATATGTTGCCGGAGTATTCAAAATTGGGACTTACAGCATATAATCAAAACCAACACATTCCCATCCAAAACCGTTCTGTGGGTCCAGTTCTTCATTGTTCCTGGTCCCATATTTTTTCTACTCACTCTCAGAAACCTTTTCCCTTTCAGTTACAAGAGCAGTTTTATTTTGGAATGTATATGTCATGACTGTTGTAATAATTAAAATACAAACAAATGCTGGGCCTCAGTCCAACGTAAAGCTTGGTTTCTCCCTAACTTAGGCCTGCTTCAGCCAGCCTTCAGGACCAAGGAGGGCTGGTGGCTCCTCTAGTTCCCCTGCTTTCTTCCTCTTTCCCTCTCCTCCCATTTCGCTGTGTAGTTTTGTCTTCTGTGAAGTGGAGGAAGGAGAGGGGCAGGAGAGTCATACTTGCAGGACAAGTACGTCCTCTGCTAGAGGAACTTTGCCCCAAGGTGCTTTGTAGGCATTTTAGAGATGTCACTGCAGGGCCCCCTGGTGCACCTCTCTTGACTAAGGGAGAATCTTGTTCTCAGCTGGGTTACATGACCTGTTAAATCTGTTTCTTTCCCCAGCGGATGCTCTTTTAGGTGGTGGTATGGGCTGAATTGTGTCCTCCCCAGAAGATATGTTGAAGTTCCAACTCTTGAGCCTTGTGAATGTGACCTTATTCATAAATAAGATCTTTGCAAATGTTATTCACTGAAGATGAGTTCATCAAGGCAGACCCTAATCCAATATGACTGGTGTCCATAAGAGGAGAAGATAGAGACACACAGGGAGAGCACTATGTGATGGCAGAAGCAGGAATTACAGTGAGGCAACCACAAGTTAAGAAACACCAAGGATTGACGGCCACAACCAGGGGCTGGGAGAGGCCAGGAAAGACTCTTCCCATAAGCTCAGGGGGAGCATGGTCCTGCTGACACCTTGATTTCAAACTTCTAGGCTCCAGAACAGGGAGAGAACACATTTCTGTTTTTTAAGGACCCAGATTATCGCACTATGTTACAACAGCTTTAGGAAACTCATGAAGATGGTATTCCTTTTGAGAGGACTCCCCTGCAACAGCCCTACTTCAGGTTTCCCATTTGGTCTCCAGGAATTATGCATCTTTAATCTGCCATTGGCAAGAAAGCAGTAACTTCTTAGTTTTGCAACTCAAATCTATTTTCAAGGGTGATTAGGTAGTAGTCCACTGTGTGTTCTAGATTGCCGGGGACACATTTTCCCCATGGAGTGGGAGGAGGAACTGCCAGTGAGCCAGCACCCTTTAATTTCTAACAATTTCAACCCTTTCAAAGCCTCTCTTTGGTATTGGGCTGCAGATAAGAAACATCTATTGCAGGCTCTGCTCAAGTCATTTAGCACCTCACTTTGGTGATTTGGAGTATTTGCTTCTGTTCTTTTAGTTTGTGCCTTTTAGAACCTTCACCAAAAGTGAAAAAAAAAGTCCCATTTTAACATTCTGATTTAAGTCTAAATTAATTTCTGCTAGATTATCAAGTTTATTGATATTAAGTTGGAAGAGCTTTTTTTAAGCTTTAAAAATTTCTATATTTGTAGTTATGTTCCGTTTTCAGTTCCTAGGTTGCTTATATTTTTTTCTCTCTCCTTTTTTCCTTTTTTAAACTTAGTAACCTTTATTTTGTATACTGTATTAGTCTTTTTAAAGAATCAGCTTTTGATTTTATTGATAATACTGCTAATATATTGTTATTGTCAACTTCATCTATTTTTTTGTTTAAATTTTGTTAATTTCTGTCTTCTTTCTTTGGTTTATTTTGTTGTTGCTTAGCTTCCAGAGATGGAAGCTTCGTCACTTGTTATGAGCAGTTTTTTTTCCCAATAAGTGCATTTTTTTCCTGAGTATCAGTATGGCTATGTAGCAGACATGTTCATTAAATATTCATCTGTTCTGCCTTTTCCTCTTCCCCACTTCCTAAGACCTTGCATTTGCATAGGAATCTTTCCTGCACTTAGATATATAGGTCTGTTACATTATTTTTTTTCTAAATATTTTTAAACTTCATTTGAGGGGCACTTGGGTGGCTTAGTCAGTTAAGCAACCGACTCTTGATTTTGGCTCAGGTCATGATATCATGGTCGTGGGATGGAGCCCTGCATCAGGCATGGAGCCTGCATAAGATTATCTCCCTCCCCACTTGCACTCTGTCTCTCTCACAAAAAAACAACAACAACAACAAAACACTTCCATTTGATTTCTTCTTTAATCCAAAAGTTATTTAGAAGACAGGTTTTTCTGGTTGATACTTTGGAACTGCTACTGACCTTTTGTCCTTTTGGATTGCTGATCTTTTCATATTAACTTTTAAATTTTAATTGGATTTTAGGTTATTGGATTTCAATAGCATGTTATTGGATTACAATCAATTAATATGGTTGCATGACTCTGCCTTGGAAATTTGTCAACATTTCCTTTATTTTTTAATACATGGTAAATTTTTGTGACTGCTCCGTGTATTTTAAAAGAACACATGTTCTGTTTGTTGGATACAAAGTTTTATAACAATTTATAGATTAAGCAATTTAATTGTGTATCACAAATTCTCTATATCCTCATTTATGAATTAGTTTTTAAAAATTTTATTTATTTATTTTAGAGAGAGAGAGAAACAGAGAGAGAGAGTACAAGCAGGGGGAGGGCAGAGGGAGAAACAGACTCCCTGCTATGCATGGAGCCCAACCAGGGGCTTGATCCCAGGACCCTGAGATCATGACCTGAGCCGAAATTAAGAGTTGGATGCTTAAATGACTGAGCTACCCAGGTGCCCCTTGTGAATTAATTTTTAAATATACATGTGTTAAAAATTTCTTACTGTGGTTGTGAGTCAATTTTTATTTGTATTTTTTATAAGATTTTGATTTCAAAGGCTGTCAGGAATACAAATATCCATGACCTTCAAGTTTTAATAGATTTTATATTTCATTAATATGAAATATCCATCTTTGTCACCCTTTAGTGATTTTTATCCTGAATTTATTTATATTATTATAATTAATATAATTATATTTATATATAATTATATATAATATAATTAAATTAATATAAATTATATTATTAATTTATATTAATGTTACTATACCTGCTATTCTTTTTTTAATTTATATTATTGTGGTAAGAATAGATCATATTAAGTAGATCTATTTATCTATTAATGTTACTATACCTGCTATTCTTTTTTTAAAATTTATATTATTGTGGTAAGAATAGATCTACTTAATATGAGATCTACTTAACATGAAATATACTCTCTCTTTTTTAAAGATTTTATTTATTTATTTGAGAGAGAGAGAGAGAGAGAGACAGAGATAGCAACAGGGAGCACAAGTGGGGAGGAGGAGAAACTGGCTCCCCGCTGAGCAGGAAGCCTGATGTGGGGCTCGATGTGGGGCTCAATGTGGGGCTTGATCCCAGGACCCTGGGATCACGACCCGAGCTGAAGACAGACCCTTAACTGACTGATCCACCCAGGCACCCCTGAAATATACTCTCTTAACAAATATTTTAGCAAAGGAAATAATCGACAGAGTGAAAAGGCGACCTATGGAATGGGAGAAAATATTTGTAAATCATATTTGATAAGGGATTAATCTCCAAAATATACAAGGAACTCTTACAACTGAATAACAGAAAAAATCATAACAATTTTAAAATGGGCTAAGGAGCAATGTCCACAATAGCCAAACTATGGAAAGAGACTAGATGTCCATCAACAGATGAATGGATAAAGAAGATGGTATATATGAATACAATGGAATATTATGCAGCCATCAAAAAAATGAAATCTTGTCATTTGCAATGACGTGGATGGAAGTAGAGGTATTATGTTAAGCAAAATAAGTCAATCAGAGAAAGACAATTATCATATGATCTCACTGATATGAAGAATTTGAGAAACAAGACAGAGGATCATAGGGGAAGGGAGGGAAAAATGAAACAAGACAAAACCAGAGAGGGAGAGAAACCATAAGAGACTCTTAATCTCAGGAAACAAACTGAGGGTTGCTGGAGTGAAGCGGGGTGGGAAGGATGGGGTGGTTGGGTGATGGACACTGGGGAGGGTATGTGCTATGGTGAGTGCTGTGAATTGTGTAAGACTGATGAATCACAGACCCCTGTACCCCTGAAACAATACATTATATGTTAATAAAAAATATAGTTTAGATATTTTAAAAAATGGGCTGAGGACTTGAACAACATTTCTCCAAAGAAGACATACAAATGGCCAACAACTGTATGAGAAAATGTTCAATGTCACTAATCATCAGAGAAATGAAAATCAAAACCACAGTGAGATCACCTCACACCTGTCTGGATGGCTATTATCAAAAAACAAAAGACAACAAGCATTGGTGAGGATATGGAGAAAATGGAACCCTTGTACATTGTTTGTCAGAATGCAAAATGGTGCAGCCATTATGGAAAACTATATCTGCTATCTTTTGTTAGCATTTGTTTTAAATAACTTTTGCCTTTCTTTATTTTTAAATTTCCTGAGTTGTTTCATTATACTTGGATCTCTGAAAAAGATCATATATGGCTGTAATGTTTCCCCAGTATGAAAATCTTTGTCTTTTAATACATGAATTTAACCCATGGCAATTTATCAGGATTAATGATATATTAGAATACGGTCTAGCAATTATATTTTATGGTTCTCTTTTGTATGCTTTCTTGGTGTTTCTTTTCTTTACTGCTTTTTATGTGATTTGGTTCTCTTTGTTCTTTTTTCCCTCCAAATGATTTGGAAATAATATGTCCTAGCTCTTAATGGTTAGCCTTAAGTTTTTTAACAGGCACACTTAAGCTTATAAAGAAAATCAACAGCTAGAGTTGATCAACATCTATATGTCTCCTTGTAGGACAATAAGAACATCACCACTCTTTCTGCTCTACCTCCCTGTTCTTCTTTGTCACATACCCCTCACTTCTTTCACTTTTTTTTTTTAAAGATTTTATTTATTTATTTGAGAGAGAGAGAATGAGAGATAGAGAGTACGAGAGGGAAGAGGGTCAGAGGGAGAAGCAGACTCCCCGCTGAGCGGGGAGCCTGATGTGGGACTCGATCCCAGGACTCCAGGATCATGACCTGAACCGAAGGCAGTTGCTTAACCAACTGAGCCACCCAGGCGCCCTTCTTTCACTTTTTTATCCTCTGCAACCCTCCAGCATTCAGTCAATCAGTTTCACCTGCCTTTTTTCCTCCGTGGAGTAGGGTAGATGGGTTAGGGGCAGGGTAATTTCAGGTTCAGTTCTGCTTTGCTGTTGGAGGTCTTAAGTGCTTAAAGTTCTGAAAACAGCTAAGATGAAACTTTCCCTTGATAATATTGATAATCTTGTATAACAGTTTTTATGAATTATTTACCCCAACACAATCATTGTCTGTATTCTCCATCAAACCAAAGATTCAGTCCTGTAAACCCAAGAGAAGGGAATGTAGAGAGAGAGGAAAGGGGAGTAGAGAAGTACCATTCACACTGCAGCATGTATCACAAAATAAATTGTAAACAAAATAAGACTAAAAATATAGGCAGACAAAGATTTGTAGCACCTAAATATATAAAACCTTAGTAATAAGACTGCTTTTGAAAACATTAAGAAATGGAACATGACATGAAAGATAATTTGCTGAAAAATAAAAATAGCTAATATATTTAAAGATAATGACTATCATTAATAAATAATGAAAAACATATTTAAGCCACAATGAGATTGGTTTTTTGTTTTTTGGTTTTTTTTTGCTTATTGGGTTGGCAAAAAAATTTTAAAATGAGTGAAAATGCCAAGTGTTTATTAGGATGTGGGAAAACTAATTCATTGCTGAAAGGACTATAGATTGATAGAGCTTTGTAGATAGATTGGTAGAAACTTTTAAAAAATATGGTTATTTCTATTAATCTACAATGTAAATAAATTATAACCCTGGAGAACCAGGATCTCACTGCTAAGAATTAATCCCATAGAAATAACAAATCGACTATTTAAAGACATCTTTTCTCCTTTCAACAAATTTTTAAAAAGTTTTTATTTAAATTCCAGTTAACATACAGTGTAATATTAGTTTCAGGTGTTCAATTTAGTGATTCAGCACTTCCATGCACCTGGTGTTCATCACAAGTGCACTCCTTTTGACTGCCTACCAAATGTCAGGTATACTGTATGCACTTGAGTTATATCAGTAAGCAAAACAAAGATCTCTACTTTTGTGGAACGTACATTCCCATGAGGAATCCTGGAATCTAAGCAATTATTATTATTATTATTATTATTTTAATGTTTTATTTATTTATTCATGAAAGTCAGAGAGAGAGAGAGAGAGAGAGAGAAGCAGAGGGAGAAGCAGGCTCACCACAGAGCAGGGAGCCCGATGCGGGACTCGATCCCAGGTCCCCGGGATCATGACCCGAGCCGAAGGCAGATGCTTAACCATCTGAGCCACCCAGGCGCCCCCTAAGCAATTATTATTGAACAATTCTCAGTTTTCATGTGTAGGATGTAATATTACTGGGACAGGAAGGCATCTTTAAGCAGCCAAAACTAAAGATGTTAATGATGCAGATTCATTTAAATGTAAATAAAATACTTAAAAGCTCTGTGTTGTAATGAGCACTGGGTATTATATAAAGACTGATGAATCACAGACCTGTACCCCTGAAACAAATAATACATTATAAGTTAATTAAAAAAAAAAAAGGCTACAAGAAATGCTTAAGATACCTTGGCTAAAATCCGGAGATAAAATCTTATATGATTTATTTCAGATTTAGTGTGTTTTATTTAATATGTTAGTTAAAACTTTTATATCAAATCTTATCACAAAATATTTATTCCCTTTAGTCAGTTATCTTATTTCATCTTATGGAATAATGAATATCATTTAATATCTTCACAACTGATATTCATTTAATATATTAACCTTAAATGATATTCATTCTATATTTTCAGTCTTTTAATAAGAAAAAATATATGCTATCTGCTTAACAGTTTTTATAAGGTGTGCAATTTTATTTTTCTTTTATTATTTTTTAAAGATTTTATTTATTTGAAAGAGAGAGAGTATGAGAGAGAGAGAGTACGAGCAGGGGAGAAGGGCAGAGGGAGAGGAGAAGCAGATTCCCAGCTTAGCAGGGAGCCTGATGCGGGACTCGATCCCAGGACCCTGGGATCATGACCTGGGCCAAAGGTAGACGTTTAACCAACTGAGCCACCCAGGTGCCCAATGGTTTTTAACTGTACTGTATATACCTTTCTCTTTAATTACCACATATGTAAGTTTTGATCATAATATATAATTAAATTACTAGAGTTATTTCTTTTTTATTTTATTTATTTATTTTAAGATTTATTTATTTATCTGAAGGAGAGAGAGAGAGCAGGGGGAAGGGCAGAGGCAGAGGGAGAGGGAGAAACCTTCAGCAGACTCCCTGCTGAGCACGGAACCCAACATGGGCCTCAATCCCAGGACCCTAAGATCATGACCTGAGCCAAAATCAAGAGCCAGCCACCTCACTGACTGAGCCACCCAGGCATCCCTATTTCTTAGTTTTAGAAATAATTCTTATTTAATTATTACTCAAAGCCAAACACTGAAGTTTGATGCATAAACACATAATTTATAATATTCCTTAAATAATGACTAACACATTATTTAGTCACACAAAATATTGCCTTTATTACAAATTAAGTAATAAGAAAGAGCATATTAATATTTTTATAACACATTATAATACATTTATTACATTAGACCTATACCATAATAATCTTGACCTTATTACTTTTAGTAATCTACCTTTTAATATAATCTCTGTGAATTTATTTCTCCATGGTTTTATAGTTTATAAAACTCATATTAAAATGTTTATTTTAACTCAAAAATAAGGTTAGTTTTTTTCTAATTGAAGGTAAGTCTGACTTAATTAAATGAGTTGACAACCATTCTTGGCTTTACCAATTAAGTTATATGATGGGGAGTTTCTACATAAGTCATATGATAAGAATGATAAGTCTGTAGCTCCAAACATATATCAATATGTATTTAAAGCATATAAAATAAAAATATTTTACTTTTAAAATTATATTGGAAAAATGTAGTGAAATGAATGATAATTCAGATTTTCCATTCTGCCTGAGCATATCATGTTATACAAGAGACCACTAACTGGAAGAGCAACAGATATAATTAATAATAATTTGATAAATCTTGGTTGTGATAAAATGAATGACAAATGTATATGTAATAGATTTTTCAAGTCAGGTATTTTTTTTTTTAGATTTTATTTTATTTATTTGAGAGAGAGAGAGAGCACAAGCGGGGGAGCAGCAGAGGGCGAGGGAGAAGCAGGCTCCCCACTGAGCAGGGAGCACCATGGAGGGCTTGATCCCAGGACCCTGGGATCATGACCTGAGCCAAAGGCAGATGCTTAACCAACTGAGCCACCTAGGTGCCCCTGCAAGTCAGGTATTTCTAATTCTTTGCATTCAACAAAATTTCAGAATGTCTTACTCAGGTTGCCAGCTGATGGATCAAAGAAATTTTTGGTAGGGATTACTATGAGATATTTGGCATTGATAATAATTTCACATTTTAATTTTTCTTTACTTAGAATGACCTTAAGTAGTAAATAAAAGTCCCATGACAAGTAAAGAGTGAGTTCTCAGAAGAACATAGAAGAGTTTAATATATTACTATCTTTAACAGCATCCTTTCCTTGGTTTTGAGCAAAGGGCCCTACATATGCAATTTGCCCTGGGCTCTGTAAATTATATGCATCTGACCCTGGTGCTCCCTTTATTTGTGAAAAGGGTGAACAAATATGCATAACATAGCCCTTTCTGGGGAGTAAAGGGGAGATGGGGAGGTAGGGGTTGATCAGGAAAGGGTTCAGAGTTCCATAACTGTCTGGTTGTTTTTCCAGGTACTGGGTGGTAAGTTCAGTACAGTGTGGGAGAGTAGCCTCTTGACTCCAGGCCATGTTCTCTAGTGCAGCTATACCAATAACACAGTGACCGTTTGATGGTCATCTGACTTCAGTGTTGCTTTCTAAGATGGAAATAGAGTAAAATTTCATCAGGGAAATTTACTTTCTCTCTCAAATAGAACCCAAAGTCTGTAGATGTGTTTGTTGTAAAAAATATTAACCAGGAAACAATAGGATAATAACCCTAATCTTTTGAAGGTCCTTTTATAGTTGTTATTACTAGATTTAGAGGGCAGATTTTAGCATGAAGACAAGGGAGCTTCCTTGCTGGAATGGTTCAGTGACACTGGAACCATATAGTGCAGTGGTTGAAATTTAATATGAATTTATGGAATCAGCTAGTCAATCCAAGCTTCTGCCCCTTCCCAATTATATGACTGAACATCTTTTCCCTCAGGCAGGCCTAGCACTTAGGCATGTTGTGAGGAAGAAAAGAAGTAATACTAGGACAGCCTTAGCACAGTGTATGTTATGGGAATCCTCAATAAATAAATGTTAATTTATTATCATTGCTAAGATTTGGAAGTGGTTTTACTTTGGACGAAATGATTCCTTCCTAGGCTCCCCACTCTTCTCATTCCCTGTATCCTTGTTCTCCCTCTCGCCTAATGCAGTCACTTAGTAAGAATATAGAATCATGGGCTGTGATTGCTGATGGAAGAATGCAGAAAAATATTCAGACACATTTAGATAATGTCCTGCCTCAGATAAGATGAGTGAAAGCGGTGACTCTCAGACATCCTTCTGGTTTTGTTTGATGATTGTCAGTGCCCTCATGTAGTATACAGTGGTTAATTCTTCCTCTCATGCATTTTTTCTTATGCAAACATTTGTTGAGTGTCTACTTTCCTCGCACTCAAGGAAGTTGTAGTTTAATGGGTGAGCAACCATATGATTTTGATGTGTCCCTTTACAGAAGGGGATAGTGCATACTGGGTGAGCATGTGGGATGTCACCTAATGCACTTGGAATGATTTCTGGAATGCTTCTTGGAATTGAAAGAAGTTAGCTGAATTTTGAAGAAAGAATAGAAGTTAGCCAGGTGGGTAAAGATGTTGCTAGTTTAAAGAGTTGCAGGTGTAAAACATGGAGTTCTGTGAGAACTTTGTGGGCTTAGAGCCTAAGAGATTGAACAGTAACCACTTATTTTCCCTTGTTTTACTAAGCATATTTTTCCATTCATTGCTTTATACCTTGTGATTCCCCAAAAATAAGAATTTAAAGACTCTTTTGTGATCACATAAATGGTTAAAAAAACTTAGATAAGAAAATATCTCTTTGGCCTAAAATGATTTTGTTAGGTGTTTCATATACTTAGAACTGGTGAAAAAATGGTACCCTAATATTATTGCTTCATATCTCTTTATTAAATGATTTATTCTGTATTGATTCTGTTCTTCTCGGGAAAAATCTACTTTAGTTGAATGTCATGCTTATGAAGCAATGGATTTATTAAAAATACTGCCATTACCTCACTATAATGACTCATCATTCCAACCCCTGGACCTTATATTCCCTTGAATGACTTATTTGTGGAAATTCCAATGGGGTGGAATGCAATTTTTATTTTTACTTTCAATTCATGATTTTGTTATTTAGTCATCCTCAACAAGTACATATTGACCACTTATTCTGTTCCAGACACTGTGCCAGACACTGGGAATGAAACTGTGAGTACGAAGACTCTGCTTATCAGCAACCTACAGTCTAATCTATGTGTTTAGCAATGGAGGTGTGGATGGGGTCTGAAGTAAGAATAGGGTGAGTAGGGAGTGAGGATGCAGAGAGGTTAAAAGGCAGTTTCAGTGCAGCTGTTATCAGGCAGTGGGGAGGGGCAATGCACAGGCTAATCTGAGAGTATGCAAAAGAGAAAAATACCCCAGCTGAGATAGTTCTCCTAAATTAAACTAGGGAAGAAGGGAAAGAGGAAAAGTTATGATTGCAAGAAACTTTAATGTTTACAATCTATGGAGATTCACTGATAAAAGAAGTCCTAGAGGCATGAGTGAGGTCTGGGATTTTATAGTCTCATTCAGTCCTCCAGACAAATCACAGATGCATGAGAGACAGAGAGATTCTAGATGAACTCAACAACCACAACAAAAGCATTGCTGTGATCAGCCCTAGTTTGCAGAATTATGAACAAATAGGTGGCTGTTATTTTAGATCACCATGTGTTGGGGTGGTTTGTTACATAGTAACATATAACACAGACACCTGGGTTAATTATTGATCTAAGCACAAGTTCCTTCACAAATCCACTCTTCCATATCATCTGCTTGGAAAACCCTTTCCACAGGCTGTGTCAACATACCATCCTCAGGGAGCTCATGGCTTGGGAACAAGAAAGTTTTGTCATTATCTACTATACCCTCTTGCTTTCCTACCTTTCGCAGTTTCAGCAAACACTACCTAGCCTGAAATACTCTGGAGTAGGGGGAAATCTTCAGGGAGTATGGAACAGTCCAATCCAAGCTGCAATTTTCCTCTTGGTTTTATTTCAATGCAGTTTGTTGTATTCCAAATAGAAGGGCCACAGGCAAATAGGAATGTCCCTAAACATTAAAAGAATTGTATTTATTTCCAACAAGGAGGCATATTCTCCTAGGGTAATAAAAGACAAGACTTATTTTTTCCCTGTAGAGCAGTTGATTAGACTCCGAGTGTGAACAACCCTTAGAAACATTTCTAGCTCCATCTGAGGCGTAAGTGGTGAAGGATGCAAAAGAAAGAACTAAGATGGATTGGAGCAGAGAGCAACTCCTTCAAGGATCAGTTTTTGTATTAGAGGAGGAACACCTGGGCTGCATCTTCAAGAGATAATTTCCTACATAAGAAAGTGACTTGACTTTTTTAAAGGAACGGAGGTGTAGGTAAGGGTGGATCAAGGGTCTGTCATCTTTTTCAGGAAGATCATTTTAAAAGTTTCCTTAATTATGTACCCCCAAAATTATGAGTTGTCTTCAGTTATATTTTGCCATAGCAAATGGCAAGTTTTGCTGAGAGAAGCAGTTATACCTCTCACAAGGTAGTTCTCCAGAGTCTTATTACACAATAAGAGATTACAGAATCAGCACTTATTCTGGAAATTTGCAAGTTTGTGCTGAAGTGACCCTCCCTAAGCCTTGAGTATTTGGCAAAGAGAATGGGATATAAAAGGCAAACAGAGTTCAGCTATTTATTTCATTATTAACTAAATGTAACCTAACCAGAATCCAAGTGATGACTCCATAGCAATGAACCAGTTTTGCTTTGCAAAGATTTGATGAAATATTTGATCATATGATAACATTTGCCATTACATCATTGAAACTTGAGACAAGTATGAAAGAACAGCGCTGTCTTATCACTTCTAAACACTAGTATAAGTTGTCTTTGATACTGAGTTCTGTTTATATGACTTGTGCAGTTAAATTTCTCTGGGAAAATGTTTATTATGTACTGGACCTTATTCAGGGTGATTTCTGACTTATAACTCTCTCCTGGCAACATTCTCAATAAGACTGCCCTCTTGCCCTGCTGACACCCATCTATTCAGCAAACCTTTTTTTTTTTTTTTAAGATCTTATTTATTTATTTGACAGAGAGAGACACAGTGAGAGAGGGAACACAAGCAGGGGGAGTGGGAAAGGGAGAAGCAGGCTTCCTGCCGAGCAGGGAGCCCGATGCGGGGCTCAATCCCAGGACCTGGGATCATGACCTGAGCTGAAGGCAGACGTCTAACGACTGAGCCACCCAGGCGCCCCAATTCAGCAAACCTTTAATCAACTCAAATCAACTCAAATATTTGCCTATGCTCCAACAACTTAGCTGCCTATAAAACTTGCTTCTCTCAGTAAAACTTGCCATTTGCACTTAAAATTGCACAGGATGGTGCTACTGAAAATTTGTAGACAATTTTCAGTTTATTTATTTCCTTTTTCAAAAGATTTTATTTATTTATTTGACAGAGACACAGCAAGAGAGGGAACACAAGCAGGGGGAGTGGGAGAGGGAGAAGCAAGCTTCCCACCCAGCAGAGAGCCCGATGTGGGGCTCAATCCCAGGACCCCGGGACCATGACCTGAGCCGAAGGCAGACGCTTAACGACTGAGCCACCCAGGCGCCCCGACAAGTTTCAATTTAAATGCCGCAGTTTTTTTTTTTTTTTTACACATCCTTTGTCAGTTCTTGTACTAACTCACCAAAGAAGCAATTCCAAATTATTATCATTTTGCTCAAGCACAGCTCACACTCTTGTCTTCAGTGAAGTGAAGGTGTTGAGAATTGAGAACTTTCAAATATGGCCAATGAGACTTTAAATTTGTACAATATTTCTTGAAGACTATATGGCATAAATTATCAAAAATTTAAATACACAGACTTATTTCTGATCAGGATGAAATAATAGTGACTTGACTTCTTTTTTTCTTCTATTTGGTTATTTCTATATCTTTATTTTATATTTATAAGAGTCTTAAATATGACAGTACCATTCTTTGGTTTGTCATGTATATTATAAATGTTTTCCATAATTTCTACTTTGTTTTGTGATTTTATGTATTAAGATTGGAACTAGGATGAGGCAAGTGAGATGCGAAAAATTTAAGGTTCTGACCTTGCATTTGTGTGACCCTAAGAGTGAAGGCCTCTTTTTCTTTTTAAATATTTATTTTTATTTTTTTATTATGATATGTTAGTCACAATAGAGTACATCATTACTTTTTGATGTAGTGTTCCATGATTCACTGTTTGTGTATAACACCCAGTGCTCCACGCAATATGTGCCCTCTTTAATACCCATCACTGGGCTAACCCATCCCCCCACCCCTCTCCCCTCTAAAACCCTCAGTTTGTTTCTCGGAGTCCATAGTCTCTCATGGTTCGTCTCCCCCTCCGATTCCCTCCCCCTTCATTTTCCCCTTCCTTCTCCTAATGTCCTCCATGCTATTCCTCATGTTCCACAAATAAGTGAAACCGTATGATAATTGACTTTCTCTGCTTGACTTATTTCACTTAGCATCATCTCCTCCAGTCCCAGAGCAGCTATTGTGGACATTGCTGCTATGAACATTGGGGTGCATATGGCCCTTCTTTTCACTACATCTGTGTCTTTGGGTAAATACCCAGTAGTGCAATTACTGGGTCACAGGGTAGCTCTATTTTTAACTTTTTGAGGCACCTCCACACTGTTTTCCAAAGTGGCTGTACCAACTTGCACTCCCACCAACAGTGTAAGAGGGTTTCCCTTTCTCCACAACCTCTTCAACATTTGTTGTTTCTTGCCTTACCAATTTTTGCCATTCTAATTGGTGTAAGTTGGTATCTCAATGTGGTTTTGATTTGAATTTCCCTGATGGTTAATGATGATGAATAATTTTTTCATGTGTCTGTTAGCCATTTGTATGTCATCTTTTGAAAAGTGTCTGTTCATGTCTTCTGTCCATTTTTTGACTTGATTATTTTTTTTTGGGTGTTGAGTACGAGAAGTTCTTTATAGATCTTGGATATCAGCCCTTTATCTATAGTGTCATTTGCAAAAATCTTCTCGCATTTTGTGGGTTGCCTCTTTCTTTTGTTGACTGTTTCCTTTGCTGTGCAGAAGCTTTTTATCTTAAGTCCCAAAAGTTCATTTTTGTTTTTGTTTCCCTTGCCTTATTGTATTATTGTCAATGTGTTTCTTTGATTTTGTTATTAATTGGCTTATATAATTGGCTGCTCCCATGTTAGCGGGATAGATATTTACAATTGTTAGATCTTCTTGTTGGATAGATCCTTTAAGTATGATGTAGTGTCCTTCCTCATCTCTTATTATAGTCTTTGGTTTAAAATCTAATTTGTCTGATATAAGGATTGCTACCCCAGCTTTCTTCTGATGTCCATTAGTATGGTTAATGGTTCTCCACCCCCTCTCCACCCCTTAAATCTGGAGGTGTCTTTGGGTCTAAAATGAGTCTTTTGTAGACAGCATATCAATGGGTCTTGTTTTTTTTTATCCAATCTGATACCCTGTGTCTTTTGATTGGGGCATTTAGCCCATTTACATTCAGGGTAAGTATTGAAAGATATGAATTTAGTGCCATTGTATCGCCTGTAAGGTGACTGTTACTGTATATTGCCTCTGTTACTTTCTGGTCTATGTTACTTTTAGGATCTTTCTTTGTTTAAAGGACACCTTTCAATATTTCTTGTAAGGCTGGTTTGGGGTTCACGAATTCTTTCAGTTTTTGTTTTTCCTGGAAGCTTTTTATCTCTCCTTCTATTTTCAATGACAGCCTAGCTGAATATAGTATTCTTGGCTGCATATTTTTCACATTTAGTGCTCTGAATATATCATGCCAGTCCTTCCTGGGCTGCCAGGTCTCTGTGGATAGGTCTGTTGCCCATCTAATGTTTCTACCATTGTAGGTTACAGATTCTTGTCCCAAGCTGCTTTCAGGATTTTCTCTTCGTCTCTGAGACTTGTGAGTTTTACTATTAGATGTCGAGGTGTTGACCTATTTTTATTGATTTTGAGGGGGGTTCTCTGTGCCTCCTGGATTTTGATGCCTGTTTCCTTCCCCAAATTAGGGAAGTTCTCTGCTATAATTTGCTCCAATATACCTTCTGCCCCTCTCTCACTTTTTTCTTCTTCTGGGATCCCAATTATTCTAATGTTGTTTTGCTTTATGGTTATCACTTATCTCTTGAATTCTCTCCTTGTGATCCAGTAGTTGTTTATCTCTTTTTCTCAGCTTCTTTATTCTCTATCATTTGGTCTTCTATAGCACTAATTCTCTCTTCTGCCTCATTTATCCTAGCAGTGAGAGCCTCCATTTTTGACTGCACCCATTAATAGCCTTTTTGATTTCACCTTGGTTAGATTTTAGTTCTCTTATTTCTCCAGAAAGGGATTCTCTAGTATCTTCTATGCTTTTTGCAAGCCCAGGTATTATCTTTATAATCACCATTCTGAACTCTAGTTTCAACATCTTACTAATGTCTGTATTGATTAGGTCCCTGGCAGTCGGTACTGCCTCTTGTTCTTTTTTTTTCTTTTTTTGAGTTGAGTTTTTCCATCTTGTCATTTTGTCAAGAAGAGAATACATGTATGAGAGAACAAAATGCTAAAAAAATGCTAAAAGTGTAACAACTACCCAGAAAAATATACACTAAACAAATCAGAAGAGACCCAAAACTATGTTGGGGGGAAACTGATGTGAAAAAAAAAAAGAATATAATCAGGCTGGTGAATAAAACAGAACCATACAGTAGATTTTTGGTGTATTTTGGTCTGTTAGAAGAAATTGCCTCACAAAATTTTAAAGACAGGAAGACGTATATATATATACAAAAATAAGGGTAAATACAATGAAGGGATAGAACATGACTATAAGGATGAAAATTAAAGAAGATTTTAAAAAAGGAATTGATAAGTTGGTCGAAAAAAGAATGAAAAAAAATAAAAGGAGAATGTGATCAGGCGGAAGACTAGGACAATGTCATACAGTCGATTTAGGGTACATTTTGGTCTGTTAGAAGAAAGTGTATCCCAAAATTTTAAAGAAAGAAAAACATATATATACATAAAATAAGGTTAAATACAATGAAGAGATACAATATGATGGTAAAAATGAAAAATTAATAAAGATTTTAGAAAAGGAATTGGTAAGATGTTGGTTGAAAAAGGAAAGAAGAAAAATTCCACTAAAAAATAGAAAAAGGAAAAAATAAAGAAAATTTAAAAAATTAACTTTGAAAGACTAAAGCATCATGGGAAAAAAGCCATGATTTCTATGTGCTGTATTCCCCTAGTGCTGGCGTTCTGCCGTTCTCATTGATCAGTAAGCTTAGTCTTGGCTGGCTGTTCTTGCTGATCTTCTGGGGGAGGGGTCTGTTTCCGTGATTCTCAAATGTCTTTGCTGGAGGCAGAATTGCCCCGCCTTTGCCGGGGGCCAGGCTAAGTAATCTGCTTGGATTTGCTCTCAGGAGCTTTTGTTCCCTGCAAGCTTTCCCTACAGCTTTGGAGGACGAGAGTGAAAATAGCAGCCTCCCAATCTCCACCCGAGAGGAGCCAAGAACTCGGGGCCCCACTCCTCAGTGCGCCCCTAGAGAAAAGCAGTCAATTACTCCCACCTCCCCCGTCTCCGGCTGCACTCCGTGCTCACCTGGCCTGTGACTGAGCATTTCTATCTCTGGCACCCAACTCGGTGTGGAGTCTCCAAACCCAGCAGATTCCTGCGGTGCCCTCCTGTGCCACTCCTCCCGGGGGAGGAAGGGGAGTCTCCCCAGATCTGTGGCTTGTTGGGTCCCTGCTGGGAGAGCAGTGATCCGACTGTGCCACAGATCATGGTTTATGGCAACCCCGAGCTAAGAGCCTACTCCTCGGCTCCATCTTTGCAGCCAGCTTCCCTGCTCTGATACCTGGGATAGCTCTGCTGCACTCAGGCACCCTGGGTCTTTCTGTGACCCTGAGGGTCCTGAGACCACACTGTTCCAGCAAGGTTCCCCCCCCACCCCCCGCTTAGCCACTGGAGCGACGTCCCTCAGCGGAACACACTTCTAAAATTTCTGATTGTGTGCTCTGCACAAAATCTCACTTGCGTGTAGCAGCAGACAGAGGCCACCTCCCCCGCCGTCTATCTTCCCAAATATCACCTCGGACTCACTTCTCCGCATGTCCTACCTTCCAGAAAGTGGTCGCTTTTCTGTTCAGAGAGTTCCTGCTATTCTTTTCTTCGATCTCCTGTTGAGTTTGTAGGTGTTCTGAATAGTTTGATAACTGTCTCGCTGAATTCCTAGGAGCAGATGAAATTTAGGTCTCCTACTCCTCTGCCATCTTGCTCCTTTTCTCATAGTTCTCTTTTTCAGTAGTGTCTTTATCTCATTTTGGTATTAGGGTGATGCTGGCCTCCTAAATGGATTTGGAAGTTTTCCTTCCTTTTCTATTTTTTGGAATAGTTTGATAAGAATAGATACTAACTCTTTAAATGTTTGGTAGAATTCTCCTGTGAAACCATCTGGTCCTGGACATTTGTTTGTTGGGAGTATTAAAATTACTGATACAATTTCTTTGCTGGTTATTGGTCTGTCAAATTTTCTATTTCTTCCCGCTTTAGTTTTGGTAGTTTATATGTTTATAGGAATTTATCCATTTCTTCTAGGTGGTCCAAATTTTTTGGCATACAGTTTTTCATAATATTCTCTTATAATTGTATTTCTGTGGTTTTGGCTGTTATTTCTCCTCTCTCGTTTGCTATTTTATTTATTTGTGTCCTTTGTCTTTTTTTTTTTTCTTGATAAGTCTGGCTAGAGGTTTATAAATTTTTTTAAAGATTTTATTTATTTATTTGACAGAGAGAGAGATAGCAAGAGCAGGAACACAAGCAGGGGGAGTGGGAGAGGGAGACCCAGACTTCCCATGGAGCAGGGAGCCTGATGCAGGGTTCTATCCCAGGAACCTGGGATCATGACCTGAGCTGAAGGCAGATGCTTAATGACTGAGCCACCCAGGCGCCCCGAGGTTTATAAATTTTATTGATTTTTTCCAAAGAACCAGCTCCTGGTTTCATTGATCTGTATTCTTGTGTTTTTGTTTGTTTGTTTGTTTGTTTAGTTTGTGTATCATTTATTTCTGCTCTTATCTTTATCATTTTCTTCCTTCTGCTGATTTTAGGTTTTGTTTGTTGTTTTCCTAGCTCCCTTGGGTGTAAAGTTAGTTTGAGATTTTTCTTTCTTCTTGAGGTAGGCCTGTGGTGTTATAAACTTCCCTCTTAGAACCACTTTTGCTGTATCCCAAAGGTTTTGGACAATTGTGTTTTCATTTTCATTTGTTTCCGTGTACTTTTTAATTTCTTCCTTTATTTCCTGGTTGACCCATTCATTGTTAAGTAGGATTTTATTTATTCTCCATGTATTTGTGGTCTTTCCATATTTTTTCTTATGGTTGATTTTAGTTTCATAGCATTGTGGTCAGAAAAGATGCACGGGAAGATTTCAGGCTTCTTGAATTTGTTGAGGCTTGTTTTGTGACTTAATATGTGATCTATTCTGGAGAAAGTTCCATGTATCCTTGAAAAGAATGTGTATTCCCTGTTTTAGGATGGAATGTTCTGAATATATCTGTTCTAGTGTGTCATTCAAAACCATTTATTTCCTTGTTGATTTTCTGTTTAGATGATCTGTCCATTGATGTAAGTAGGGTATTAAAGTTCCCTACCATTATTGCATTATTGAGGATTAGTTCCTTTATGTTTGTTATTAACTGTTTTATGTATTTAGGTGCTCCTCTCTTGGGTACATAAATATTTACAATTGTTATACTTTCTTGGTTGGATTTTACCCTTTATTATTATAGTGTCCTTCTTTGTCTCTTGTTATAGTCTTTGTTTTAAAGTCTATTTTGTCCAATACGAGTATTACTGCTCTGACTTTCTTTTGCCTTCCATTTGCTTGGTAGATGTTTCTCCATTCCCTCCTCACTTTCAATCTGCAGGTGTCTTGGGTCTAAAATGAGTCTCTTGTAGGCAGCATATAGATGGGTCTTTTTTTTTTTAATCCATTATGTCTTTTAATTGGAGAGTTTAGTCCATTTGCAGTAAAAGTAATTATTGATACATATGTATTTATTGTCATTTTGTTATTTGTTTTCTTGTTGTTTCTGAAGATTTTCTCTGATACTTTCTTGTCTTTCTTTCATGGTTTGTTGATTTTACTGACATATTCAGATTTCTTTTTCTTTATTCTTTGCATATTATTAGTGTTTTTTGATGTGGTTATGATTAGATTTGTATATAACTTCTTCTGCAAATAGCAGTCTATAATAAGTTGATGGTTGTTTAAGTTTAAACCAATTCTTTACTACTCTCCTCTCCACATTTTAGGTATATGTTGTCATATTTTACATCCTTTTATTTTGTGGGTTCCTTGACTGATTTTTTACAGAAATGTTTATTTTTACTGCTTTTGTGTTTCCTACCTTCATACTGTCACTTTTGGTCTCTTCTTTCCACTCAAAGAGTCCCCTTTAATATTTCTTGAAGGGCTTGATTTAGTTTTTGTTTGTCTGGGCAACTCTTACTTCTCCTTCTATTCTGAATGATAGCTTTGCTCGATAGAGTATTCTTGGCTGCAGGTTTTTCCCATTCTGCACTTGGAATATATCATGCCCATCCCTTCTGACTTGGAAAGTTTCCACTGAAAAATCCCCTTCTAGCCTTATGGGGTTTCCCTTGTATGTTACTGTTTTCTTTGGCTGCTTTAAAATTTTTTTTCTTTAACACTATATTTTGCCAGTTTAATTACAATATATCTTGATGTAGATCTGCTTTTGTTGATTTTGTTGGGGGTTCTGTATACCTCATGGATCTGGATATCTGATTCCTTTCCCAAATTAGGGAAGTTTTCAGTTGTTATTTCTTCAAATAAATGTTCTGCCCCCTTTTCTCTCTTCTTCTGGGACTCCTGTAATATGATTTTTACTATGTTTGATAAAGTCACTGAGTTCCCTGTCTATTCTCGTTTTGCATAATTCTTTTTTCTCTCTTTTGTTCATCTTTTTTAAAAGATTTTATCTATTTGTTTGACAGAGACACAGAGGGAGAAGGAACACAAGCAGGGGGAGTGGGAGAGGGAGAAGCAGGCTTCCTGTGGAGCAGGGAGCCTGATGCAGGGCTTGATCCCATGAGCCTGGGATCATGACCTGAGCCAAAGGCAGATGCTTAATGACTGAGCCACCCGGGTGCCCCTCTTTTGTTCATCTTGATTGTTTTTTTTTACTCTGTCTTCCAGGTCATTAATTCATTCCTCTGCTTCTTCAGCCTGGTATTCATTCTACCTAGCATGTTTCTAATGTCGTTTATTGCACTCTTCATCTCTAATTGGTTCTTTTTGTTTATCTCTGTATTAAGGGTCTCACTAATTTCTTCCACTCTCTTCTCAAATCCAGTGAATATTTTTATGATCATTCCTTTTAATACTGTATCTGGCATGTTACTTACATCTCTTTTACTTAGATCTATGGCTGTGGCTTTTTCCTATTCTTTCATTTGGAATACATTTCTGTCTTTTTATTTTGGTAAGTCTCTGTGCCTGTTTCTGTGTTAGGAAAGTCAGCTACATCTCCTGTTCTTGAGGGTAAGGACCTTATGAAGAAGAGGTACTGTAGTGCCCTGCTGTGTAATGTCCCCTGTTCACCTGGGCCTGGCATTTCTGGGGGTGTCTCCAATGTGTGCTCTGTATGCTCTGCTGTTTTATCCTGGCCACTTTATACTTCAGGCCATTCATCTACAGAGGCTTTCTTTGCCCATTGTGGGTAGTGGTTTGTCCCTTGCCTGAATGTGGCACTTTTTAACTAGGTGTGCTCTGGTTTGTTTGTGAAATGAGACCTGTTGCCCCCACCACCATTGAGGTTCAGTAAGGCAGTGTGGGCAGGGGTTTGGCCTTGTCTTCTGGGGACAGGAAACTGCCTTCTCTCCAAGAGCAGTGCAATGCTTTTTGTGCTCTATCCCATCCAAGCCTGCTGACCTTTAAAAGTCCAGGCTTTAAAAAAATTTTTTTTTTAAATTCACTTTAGTTAACATAAATATATTATTAGTTTCAGGGGTAAAATATAGTGATTCATCAGTTGCATATAACACCCAGTGCTAGTCACATCAAGTGCCCTCCTTAATGCCTTCACCCAATTATCCCATCCACCCCACCTCCCCTCCAGTAACCTCAGTTTGTTCCATATAGTAAAGAGTCTCTTATGGTTTGCCTCTCCCTATGTTTTCATCTTATTTTATTTTTCCTTCCCTTCTCCTCTGTTCATCTCTTTTGTTTCTTAAATTCCACATATGAGTGAAATCACATGGTATTTGTAATACCCTTTAGTTCCATCCACACCATTGCAAATGGCAAGATTTCATTCTTTTGTATGGCTGAGTAGTATTCCATTGCGCGCATATATATATATATATATATATATATACATATATATATATATATATATATACCTTCTCTATCCATTCATCTGTTGATGGACATCTGGGCTCTTTCCATATTTTGGCTATTGTGTACATTGCTGTTATAAACAATGGGGTGCATGTGCCCCTTTGAATCACTATTTTTGTATCCTTTGGATAAATACATGGTAATGCAATTGCTGAATCATAGGGTAGTTCTATTTTTAACGTTTTGAGGAACTGCCATACTGTTTCCCAGAGTGGCTGAACCAGTTTACATTTGCACCAACAGTGTAAGACAGTTCCCCTTTCTCTGCATCCTCGCCAACATCTGTTGGTTCCTGAGTTGTTAATTTTAGCCATTCTGACCACTGTGAGGTGGTATCTCATTGTGGTTTTGATTTGTATTTTCCTAATGCCAAGTGATGTGGAGCATTTTCCCATGTGTCTGTTAGCCATTTGTATGTCTTCTTTGGAGAAATGTTTGTTCATGTCTTCTGCCCATTTTTTAGCTGGATTTTTTTTGGGGAGGGGAGGGTTTGAGATTGATTAATTCTTTATAGTTTCTGGATTCTAGCCCTTTATCTGATATATGATTTGCAAATATCTTCTTCCATTCTGTGGGTTGTGTTTTAGTTTTGTTGACTGTTTCCTTTGCCTTGCAGAAGCTTTTTATCCTGATGAAGTCCCAGTAGTTCATTTTTGCTTTTGTTTTCCTTGCCTCTAGAGATGTATCTAGCAAGAAATTGCTGTGGCCGAGGTCAAAGAGGTTGCTGTCTGTGTTCTATTCTAGGATTTTGATGGTGTCCTGTCTCACATTTATGTCTTTCATCCATTTTGAATTTATTTTTGTGTGTGGTGTAAGAAAGTGGTCCAGTTTCATTCTTCTGCATGTAGCTGTCCAATTTTCCCAACATTATTTGTTGAAGAGACTGTCCTTTTTCCATTGGATATTCTTTCCTGCTTTGTTGAAGATTAGTTGACCATAGAGCTGAGGTTCTATTTCTGGGTTCTCTATTCTGTTCCATAGATCTATGTGTTTGTTTTTGTGCCAGTGCCATACTGTCTTGATGACCACAGCTTTTTAATATAGCTTAAATCCGGAATTGTGATGCCACCAGATTTGGTTATCTTTTTCAACATTCCTTTGTCTATTTGGGGTCTTTTCTGGGTCCATACAAATTCTAGAATTGTTTGTTCCAGCTCTGTGAAAAATGCTCATGGTATTTTTATAGGTATTGCACTGAATGTGTAGATTGCTTTGGGTAGCATAGACATTTTAACAATATTTGTTCTTCCAGTTCATGAGCATGGAATGTTCATCCATTTCTTTATATCTTCCTCAGTTTCTTTTATGTGTTCCATTGTTCTCACAGTACAGATCTTTTTGGTTAGGTTTATTCCTAGGTGTCTTATGGTTTTTGGTGCAATTGTAAATGGGATCAATTCCTTGATTTCTCTTTCTGCTGCTTCACTGTTAGTGTATAGAAATGTAACAGACTTCTGTGCATTGATTTTATATCCTGCAACTTTGTGGGATTCCTGTATTAGTTCTTGTAATTTTTTGGTGGAATCTTCTGGGTTTTCTACATAAAGTATCATATCATCTGCAAAGAATGACAGTTTGACTTCTTTGCTAATTTGGATGCCTTTTATTTCTTTTTCTTGTCTGATTGCTGAGGCTACTTCCAGTACTGTGTTGAACAACAGTGGGGCGAGTGGACATCCCTGCCATGTTTCTGACCTTAGGGGAAAAGCTATCAGTTTTTCCTCATTGAGAGTGATATTAGCTGTGGGTCTCTCATATATGGCCTTTATGATGTGGAGGTATGTTCCCTCTGTCCCTCCACTGTGGAGGGTTTTTTTTTTAATCAAGAATGGATGCCGTATTTTGTCAGATGCTTTTTCTGCATCTATTGAGAGGATCATATGGTTCTTATCCTTTCTTTTATTAATGTTGTGCTTCACGTTCATTGATTTGCAGATATTAAACCACCCTGCAGCCCAGGAATAAATCCTACTTGGTCATGGTGGGTAATCCTTTTAATGTACTTTTGGATCCTATTGGCTAGTATCTTGTTGAGAATTTTAGCTTTGATGTTCCTCAGGGATATTGTTCTGTAATTTTTCTTTTTAAGGAGGTTTTTGTTTGGTTTTGGGGTCAAGGTAACGCTGGCCTCAGAGAATGAGTTTGGAAGTTTTCCTTCCATTTCTGTTTTTTGGAACAGTTTCAGAATAATAGGTATTTTTATTTTTTCTTTATTTTTTTTACATACCTGTAACTTATTTATTTTATAGGTGAAAATTTGTAACTTTTGGCCACCTTTACCTATCTCACCCTCCCCCTACTCCTAAAGCATTGAGGTTTTTTTTTTTTTTAATTTCATTATGTTATGTTAGTCACCATACAATACATCATTAGTTTTTGATGTGGTGATCCACGATCCATTGTTTTCGTATAACACCCAGTGCTCCATGCAGTACGTGCCCTCCATAATACCATCACTGGGCTAAACAATCCCCCCTCCCCCCTCCCCTTTAAAACCCTGTTTATTTCTCAGAGTCCATAGTCTCTCATGGTTCATCTCTCCCTCCGATTCCCCCCCGTTCATTTCTCCCTTCCTTCTCCTAATGTCCTCCACGCTATTCCTTATGTTCCACAAATAAGTGAAACCGTATGATAATTGACTTTCTTTGCTTGACTTGTTTCACTTAGCATAATCTCCTCCAGTCCCATCCATGTTGATGTAAATTTGGGTATTCATCCTTTCTGATGGCTGAGTAATATTCCATTGTATATATGGACCACATCTTCTTTATCCATTCATCTGTTGAAGGGCTTCTCGGCTCTTTCCACAGTTTGGCTATTGTGGACATTGCTGCTATGAACATTGGGGTGCATATGGCACTTCTTTTCACTACATCTGTGTCTTTGGGGCAAATACCCAGTAGTGAAATTGCTGGGTCATTGGGTAGCTCTATTTTTAACTTTTTGAGGCACCTCCACACTGTTTTCCAAAGTGGCTGTACCAACTTGCATTCCCATCAACAGTGTAAGAGGGTTCCCCTTTCTCCACAACCTCTCCAACATTTGTTGTTTCTTTCCCTGTCCATTTTTGCCATTCTAACTGGTGTAAGGTGGTATCTCAATGTGGTTTTGATTTGAATTTCCCTGATGGCTAATGATGATGAACACTTTTTCATGTGTCTGTTAGCCATTTGTATGTCTTCTTCAGAGAAGTGTCTTTTCATGTCTTCTGCCCATTTTTTGACTTGATTATTTGCTTTTAGGGTGTTGAGTTTGAGAAGTTCTTTATAGATCTTGGATACCAGCGCTTTATCTGTAGTGTCATTTGCAAAAATCTTCTCCCATTCTGTGGGTTGCCTCTTTGTTTTGTTGACTGTTTGCTTTGCTGTGCAGAAGCTTTTTATCTTGATGATATCGCAAAAGTTCATTTTTGCTTTAGTTTCACAAGCTTTTGGAGATGTATCTCGAAAGAAGTTGCTATGGCCGATGTAAAAGAGGTTACTGCCTATGTTCTCCTTTAGGATTTTGATGGATTCCTGACTCACATTGAGGTCTTTCATCCATTTTAAGCTTATCTTTGCATATGGTGTTCGAGAATGGTCGAATTTCATTCTTCTGCATGTGGCTGTCCAATTTTCCCAGCATCATTTATTGAAGAGGCTGTCTTTTTTCCATTGCATGTTTTTTCCTGCTTTGTCAAATATTATTTGACTATAGAGTTGAGGGCCCATATCTGGGTTCTCTATTCTGTTTCATTGGTCTATATGTCTGTTTTTGTGCCAGTACCATACTGTCTTGGTGATCACAGCTTTGTAATAGAGCTTGAAATCAGGCAACGTCATCCCCCCAGCTTTGCTTTTATTTTTCAACATTTCCTTGGCGATTGGGGGTCTTTTCTGATCCATACAAATTTTAGGATTGTTTGTTCCATCACTTTGAAAAATGTCATTGGAATTTTGATTGGGATGGCATTGAAGGTATAGATGGGTGGCATAGGCACTTTAACAATGTTTATTCTTCTGATCCATGAGCATGGAATATTTTTCCATCTTTTTGTGTCTTCTTCAATTTCTTTCATGAGTGTTCTGTAGTTCCTAGAGTATAGATCCTTTACCTCTTTGGTTAGGTTTATTCCAAGGTATCTTATGGTTTTTGGTGCTATTGTAAATGGAATCGTTTCTCTAATTTCTCTTTCTACAGTTGCATTGTTAGTGTATAAGAAAGCAACTGATATCTGTAGAAGCATTGGTTTTGTATCCTGCCACATTACTGAATTGCTGTATGAGTTCTAGTAATCTGGGGGTGGAGTCTTTTGGGTTTTCCACATAAAGTATCATGTCATCTGTGAAAAGAGAGAGTTTGACTTCTTCTTTGCCAATTTGAATAACTTTTATTTCTTTTTGTTGTCTGATTGCTGTTGCTAGGACTTCTAGTAGTATGTTGAAAAATAGTGGCAAGAGTGGGCATCCTTGATGTGTTCCTGATCTTAAGGGAAAGGCTCTCGGCTTTTCCCCATTGAGGATGATATTCGCTGTGGGTTTTTCATAGGTGGATTTTATGAACTTGAGGAATGTTCCCTCTATGCCTATACTCTGAAGAGTTTTAATCAGGAAAGGACATTGTATTTTGTCAAATGCTTTTTCTGCATCAATTGAGAGGACCATATGGTTCTTCTCTCTCCTCTTATTAATGTGTTCTATCACACTGATTGATTTGCGAATGTTGAACCACCCTTGCATCCCGGGGATAAATCCCACTTGGCCGTGGTGGATGATCCTTTTAATGTATTGTTGGATCCTATTAGCTAGGATTTTGTTGAGGATTTTGGAATCCATATTCATCAGGGATATCGGTCTGAAATTCTCCTTTTTGATGGGGCCTTTGCCTGGTTTGGGGATTAAGGTAATGCTGGCCTCATAGAATGAGTCTGGAAGCTTTCCTTCTGTTTCTATTTTTTGAAACAGCTTCAGTAGAATAGGCATTATTTCTTCTTTGAATGTTTGGTAGAATTCCCCAGGGAATCCATCAGGCCCCGGACTCTTGTTTTTTTGGGAGGTTTTTGATCACTGCTTCAATCTCGTTACTGGTTATTGGCCTATTCAGGTTGTCAATTTCTTCCTGTTTCAGTCTTGGCAGCTTATAGGTTTCCAGGAAGGCCTCCATTTCATCCAGATTGCTCAGTTTATTGGCGTATAGTTGTTGATAATAATTTCTAGTAATTGTTTCCATTTCCTTGGTGTTAGTCGTGATCTCTCCCCTTTCATTCATAATTTTTTAAATTTGGGTCCTTTCTCTTTTCTTTTGGATAAGTCTGGCCAGCGGTTTATCGATCTTATTAATTCTTTCAAAGAACCAACTTCTAGTTTTGTTGATCTGATCTACTGTGTTTCTGACTTCTAATTCATTGATTTCTGCTCTAATTGTAATTATTTCTCTTCTAATGCGTGGCTTAGGCATCATTTGTTGCTTTTTATCTAGCTCTTTAAGGTGTAGAGTTAGTTGGTGAATTCGGGATTTTTCTATTTTTTTGAGTGAGGCTTGGATGGCTATGTATTTCCCCTTTAGGACCGCCTTTGCAGTATCCCATAGGTTTTGGACCGATGTGTTTTCATTCTCATTGATTTCCATGAACTGTTTAAGTTCTTCTTTGATTTCCTGGTTGACCCAAACATTCTTGAGCAGAGTGGTCTTTAGCTTCCAAGTGTTTGAATTTCTGCCAAATTTTTTCTTGTGATTGAGTTCCAGTTTTAAAGCATTGTGGTCTGAGAATATGCAGGGAATCATCTCAATTTTTTGGTATCGGTTGAGACCTGATTTGTGACCCAGTATGTGGTCTATTCCGGAGAAAGTTCCATGTGCGCTCGAGAAGAATGAGTATTCTGTTGTTTTAGGGTGGAATGTTCTGTATATATCTATGAGGTCCATCTGGTCCGGTGTATCATTCAAAGCTCTTGTTTCCTTGTTGATTTTCTGCTTAGATGATCTGTCCATTGCTGAGAGTGGAGTATTGAGGTCTCCTACAATTAACGTATTGTTAGCAATATGACTGTTTATTTTGGTTAACAGTTGGCTTATGTAGGTGGCTGCTCCCATGTTGGGGGCGTAGATATTTACAATTGTTAGATCTTCTTGTTGGATAGACCCTTTAAGAATGATATAGTGTCCTTCTGTGTCTCTAATTACAGACTTTAGTTTAAAATCTAATTTGTCTGCTATAAGAATTGCTACCCCAGCTTTCTTTTGAGGTCCGCTGGCATGGAAGATGGATCTCCATCCCTTCACTTTCAGTCTGGATGTTTCTTTAGGTTCAAAAAGAGTCTCTTGTAGGCAGCATATGGATGGGTCCTGTCTTTTTATCCAATCTGCAACCCTGTGCCGTTTTATGGGAGTATTTAGGCCATTCACGTTGAGAGTGATTATTGAAAGATATGAATTAATTGTCATCATGTTGCCTGTGAAGACGTTGTTTTTATAGATTGTCCCTTTAAATTTCTGTTGTATATCACTCTTGGGGTCTTTCTCCTTTTATAGAACCCCCCTTAATATTTCTTGCAGGGCCGGCTTAGTGGTCACATATTCTTTCAGTTGCTGCCGGTCTTGGAAGTTCTGCATTTCTCCAACCATTCTAAATGACAGCCTTGCCGGGTAAAGTATTCTTGGCTGCATGTTCTTCTTGTTTAGTACGCTGAATATGTCTTGCCAGGCCTTTCTGGCTTGCCAGGTCTCTGTGGATAGGTCTGACGTTCTTCTGATGTTCCTCCCTCTGTACGTAAGGAAAAAAATTGGAACACTTCACGAATTTACATGTCATCCTAGTGCAAGGGCCATGCTAATCTCTTCTGTATCTTTCCAATTTTATTATATGTGCTGCTGAAGCGAGCACAGGTATTTTTCTTTAAATGACAATCTGACCCTGGACAACTGTTTGTTGGGAGATATTTTTTTTAAAGATTTTATGTATTTCTTTGAGAAAGAACATGAGTGGGGTAGGAACAGAGGGAAAGGGACAAGCAGACTCTGTGCTCAGCATGGAGCCTGACATGAGGCTCAGTCCTAAGATACTGAAATCATCACCTGAGCCAAAATCAAGAGTTGAACAATGTAACCAACTGAGCCACCCACCCAGGCATCCCTGTTGGGAGATTTTTGATTACTGATTCAATTTCTTTGCTGGTTATGGGTCTGTTCAGGTTTTCTATTTCTTCCTATTTCAGTTTTGGTGGTTTATATTTTTCTGGGAATTTATCCATTTCTCCTAGATTGGCTAATTTGTTGACATATAATTGTTTTTATTTCTTCAGTGTTGGTTGTGATCTCTCCTCTTTCTCATGATTTTATTTATTTGGGTCGTTTCTTCTTTCTTTTTGATAAGCCTGGCTACTGGTTTGTCAATCTTCTTAGTTCTTTCAAAGAACCAACTCCTAATTTCATTTATCTGTTCTACTTTTTTTAAAAATTTCTATAACATTGATTTCTGCTCTAATTTTCATTATTTATCTTCTTCTGCTGGATTTAGGCTTTATTTGCTGCACTTTTCCCAGCTCCTTTAGGTATAACGTTAGCTTATATATTTGAGAATTTTCTTGCTTCTTGAGGAAGGCCTGTATTGCTATATACTTCCCTCTTAGGACCACCTTTGCTTTATCCCAGAGGTTTTGAAGTGTCAGTTTTCATTTTCATTTGCTTCCATGTATTTTTTAAATTCTCCTTTAATTTCCTGGTTGACCCATTCATTCTTTCAGGATGTTCTTTCTTTCTTTCTTTATTTTTTATATTTTAAAAGTTTTATTTATTTATTTGACAGAGAGACAACGAGAGAGGGAACACAAGCAGGGGGAATGGGAGAGGGAGAAGCAGGCTTCCTGCTGAGCGGAGAGCCTGATGTGGGGCTCGATCCCAGGACCCTGGGATCATAACCTGAGCCGAAGGCAGATGCTTAACGACTGAGCCACCCAGACGCCTCCTGTAGGATGTTCTTTAATCTCCATGTGTTTGTTGTCCTTCTAAATTTTTTCTTGTGGTTGACTTCAGGTTTCATAGCATTGTGGTCTGAAAATATGCATGGTATGATCTTAATCTTTTTATATCAGTTGAGTCCTGATTTGTGACCCAAGATGTGATCTATTCTGGAGAATGTTCCCTGTGCACTTGAGAAGAATGTTTTTTGTTGCTTTAGGAGGGAGTGCTTTGTATGTATCTGTGAAGTCCGTCTGGTCCAGTGTGTCATTCAAAGCCCTTGTTTCCTTGTTGATCTTCTGCTTAGATTATCTGTCCATTGCTGTGAGTGGGGTGTTGAAGTCCCCTACTATTATTGTGTTATTATCAATGTGTTTCTTTAATTTTATTATTAACTGGTTTATATAATTGGCTGCTCCCAAGTTAGGAGCATAAATATTTACAATTGCTAGATTTTCTTGTTGGATAGAGTCTTTAAGAATGATATAGTGTCCCTCTTCATCCCTTACTACAGTCTTTGGTTTAAAATCTAATTTGTCTGGTATGAGGATTCACCCCAGTTTTCTTCTGATGTTCATTAGCATGATAAATGGTTCTCCACCCCCTCACTTTCAATCTGGAGGTGTCTTTAGGTCTAAAGTGAGTCTCTTATAGACAGCATATGGATGGCTCTTGATTTTTTTGTTTTGTTTTGTTTTAACTAATCTGATACCCTGTGTCTTTTGATTGGATCATTTGGTCCATTTACATTCAGAGTAATTATTGAAAGATATGAATTTAGTGCCATTGTATTACCTGTTAAGTCCCTGTTTCTGTTGATTTTCTCTGTTCTTTCTGGTCTGTGTCACTGTTGGGCTCTCTGTTCACTTACAGGATCCCCTTTTATATTTCCTGCAGCGCTGGTTTAGTGATCACAAATTCTTTTAGTTTCTCTTTGTCCTGGAAGCTCTTTATGTCCTTACATTCTGAATGACAATCTTGCTGGATAAAGTATTCTTGGCTGCATGTTTTCCTCATTTAGTACCTGAATATATCATGCCAGCCCTTTCTGGCCTGCCAGGTCTCTGTGGATAGGTCTGCTGCCAGTCTAATATTCGTACCCCTGTATGTTAATTGCCTCTTGTCTCGAGCTGCTTTCAGGATATTCTCTTTATCTGTGAAATTTGCAAGCTTCACTATTGTATGTCAGGGTGTTGGTCTATTTTTATTGATTTTGAGGGGGGTTCTTTCTACCTCTTGGACTTGAATGCTTTCCCAGATTAGGGAAGTTCTCAGCTATGATTTGCTCAAATATAATTTCTATCCCTCTCTCTCTTTATTCTTCCTCTGGGACCCCAATAATTTGAATATTGTTTCACTTTATGGTATTGCTGATTTCTTGAAGCCTCCCATCATGATCCATTAGTTGTTTCTCTCTCTTTTCCTCAGCTTCCTTCCTTTCCATCATCTTGTCTTTTATGTCACTGACTCTCTTCTGCTTCATTTACCCTGGCTGTTAGAGCGTCCATTTAAGACTGCATATCAGTTAAAGCATTTTAAATTGCGACCTGATTAGATTTTATTGCTGCACTATGAGATTCTCTAGTGTCTTTTAAGTTTTTTCAAGCCTAGTAACTTTATAATTGTTATCTTGAATTCCAGCTCTGACATTTTACTTATAACCATATCAATTAGATCTGTGGCAGAGAGTATTACCTCTAGTTCTTTCTTTTGTTGTGAATTCCTCCTTCTAGTCATTTTGCCAGAGAAGAATGGACGAATGAGAGAACAAAATCAAAAATATCAACCATGACCCAAGCAAAGTACACGGTAGAGAAATCCAAAGAAGTCAGAAACCAAAAAAGAAAAGAAAAAGAAAAAAGAAGTGTGTGTGGGGGGAGAGAATATAATCTCCCAGGTGGACAAAAGAGGCTGATCCACTTGGTCCTGCGTGTATTTTGGTCTGTTTGTTAGAAGACACTAAATCCCAACATTGTAAAGAAAGCAAAACTTATATATATACAAAAATAAAATTGAATGCAGTGAAAGGAGTTAAAAACGAAAAATATATCTATAAAATGTAAATGTAAAAATGAAAGTTAAAAAAAGACTTAAAAATAGTTGATAAAATAGGAAACTAGTTGAAAAGGAAAAAAGGAAAAAAGAAAAAAGAAAAGGAAAATTTTTAATGGAAAGATAAAAGAATCATGAGAAAAAAAGTCAAATTCTATATACTATTTTTCTCTAGTGCTAGAGTTTTGCAGTTCTGTGTGCTCCATAAAGTCAGTATTTGCCTGCTGTTCCAGCTGGTTCTCTTGGGGGGGTGGCCTGCTGTGCTGATTCTCAGGTGTCTTTGCCTGGGTGGAGTTGCACTGCCCCTTGCCAGAGGGCCAGTCTCAGTGTAAGTGGCTCTGGGTTGCTCTATGTGGCTTTTGTTCTGTGAAGGCTTTCCTCCTCCCTGTAGAGGATGAAAATAAAAATGGCTGTGCCTGATCTCCAACCCCAGAGCTGAAAGATCACTGCCCCCTCTCTTTAGTAAATCCTCAGGGCATAACAGTCTTCACTTTTGTATGCATCAAACTCTGCAGACTCCTGCAATGTGCACCAACGCTGATCTTCCTGGTGGAGGGAGGAGGGTCATCATGGGCCTGCCACTTGCCACTTGCAGGCCTCCCGCATGGAAAGCAGTTGCCTAATAGAATCCATGCCCACACCATTCCGCCCGGGGAAGGCAGAGGGTCACTGACTTTCTGCCCTTTGTAGAGACTGGTCACGTGATCATACTGCAGTTAGTGATTTATGGCAAACCGAGCTGAGAGACCACTCCTGGGCTCACTGACCATAACCAGTGTCCCCAATCCAATGCTTGGAAACTCTGCTGGCTCAAGCACCCCAGTTCTTTCTGTGACCCTGGGGATCTGAGACCACACTGTCCCACCTAGGATTCTGCCCAGCTTCACGACCTGAGCACCTTTCAGGCAGGGACATCTCTCACTGGAGCAGACTTCTAAAAGTTCCAGTTTTGCGCTCTGGGGCTATATCATTCTGGTAGCCGGCTTACAGAGACTCCCTCCCCCCTGGTATTTATCTTCTGAATATCCCCTCAGATTCACTTCTCTTTACCTCCTACTTTGCAAAAAGTGGTTGCTTTTCAATTTGTAGAATTCAAGCAATTCTTTTCTTAAATCTCAGGTTGAATTCATAGGTATTCAGAATGATTTGATAGTTATCCAGCTAAATTCAAGGGACCAAATGAAATGAGGTCCCCTACCCTTCCACCATCTTGCCTTCCTCTGGTCCAGTTTCATTCTTTTGCATGTTGCTGTCCAATTTTCTCAACACCATTTGTTGAAGAGACTGTCTTTTTTTCCATTGGGTATCCTTTCCTGCTTTGTTGAAGATTAGTTGACTATACAGTTATGGGTTCATTGCTGGGTTTTCTATTCTGTTTCATTGATCTATGTGTCTGTTTTTGTGCTAGTACCATACTGTCTTGATCACTACAGCTTTTAATATAACTTGAAGTCCATAATGTGATGCTTTCAGCTTTGCTTTTTCAAGATTGCTTTGGCTATTTGGGGTCTTTTGTGGTTCCATACAAATTGTAGGATTGTAAAACTCTAGGCTTTAAGCTACACTAGTTGCCAGAAGTCACAAAATTTGGCCCCTCTCACTTTCTAAGCCAATTGCTATGGGGATTTGTCTTCCCCTTGCATTCCCTTTGTGGTAGTCTGTCTCTTGCTCTTCTCTGTGACTGCAGCTCCATCACCGTCACAGTGGCTATTATCCGTTTCTCTCTCAAACTGTGTCTCTGCACATTCTACCTTCTTTGATGTTGCCTATTCTCCACCTTTAGTTTTGGAATTTGTTCTGTCATTCTTCAGGTCAATTTATGGTGTATTTAGGATGATTTGCTAGTTATCTAGTTGTATTCATGGGATGGGTAAGCCTAGGGTCTTCCTACTCTGCCACCATCTGCCAACTCCCCTGAATCTGATTGTTTTTAAGTGTGGCATTAAGTAGGCAAAAGAAACACATGTAAAATGCCATGATCTGATTTTTAAGGTGATCTAATTCTCCAGTATCAGCTTTAATTATGTTAAGCTTACATTTTGCTTTTCCTCTGTCTGACCTCTGATGTCCATTTCTCAGTTGGCTTTGAATGCCTAATGGGATCTGAGGGAACATTATGTATTCAGGTATTTGCTTCCATCAGTCCTGACAGGGTACATAGATTCATCTCCACTGTAAGATGAGTAGATATTCTCCCTCACCCCCATGCCATAAATCTTCTTGTCTGCATATTTGCTAATAGGTGTCAGAGTTGCTACATCATTACATTGTTTGTAGATATACCACAAGAATGCTGTGAGCCATAGCCCTCTTGGCTTTTGGGATATTACAAATTTAGTGAATGAGAATAATACATCATTACCCTTCCTGTGAGTTCCTGTGTGAATGTTTGTACCTGTAAAGGACATGGGCATGGATACCTCTCATGGGACTTTTCTCTTCATACTAAAGAACAGATTTTCATAGCATCAGGATAGCCCTATACTCATTTTGTAGCAGTATAATTCAAGTGTAGAGAAAGTAAAGCTATACATTTGCTCACTTAGAAAAAAGTTTTCTTTCCACTTTGCCTATAAAATGGTGTTTTTTTAAGTTTTTATTTTTTTAAAGGATTTTATTTATTTGACAGAGAAAGATGGAACATAAGCAGTGGGAGTGGGAGAGGGAGAAGCAGGCTTCCTGCTGAGCAGGGAGCCCAATGTGGGGCTAGATCCTAGGACCCTGGGACCATGACCTGAGCCAAAGGCAGATGCTTAATGACTGAGCCACCCAGGTGCCCCATAAAATTGTGTGTGTGTGTTTTTTTAAATAAGATGTATGTACATTTCAGTGCAATCTTATTCAAGAATTATGTTTTGAATAAAATTATTAGCATATGATTTCAGCAATTTGCATATAAGGATATTGCTTAATTCAAAGCATTCATAACTGAAGTCAGAATATTGAAGTATTGTATGATGACTAACATAACTATAAAATAAAATTTAAAAAAAGGGTATTAAAGTACTAAATTCATGTGTAATCTAGTCAACTACTGGGACGCCTGAGTGGCTTGGTCAGGTAGATGTCTGCCTTCGGATCAGGCTGTGATCTGAGAGTCGTGGGATCAAGTCCTGTATTGAACCCCTTGCTCAGTGGGGTGCCTACTTCTTCCTCTGCCTGCCACTCGCCCTGCTTGTGCTCTCTCTCTCTCTCTCTGACAAATAAAATCTTAAAAAAATAAAAAAATCTATTCAACTACTGTTTCTTTTAAATGGATAAGACAGAATATTTTTTATTTCCATCCACATTATTTTGTGCATTCAAGAAAAGCTTGCCGAAAGCTGGTGCAGCCACTCTGGAAAACAGTATGGCGGTTCCTCAAACAGTTGAAAATAGAGCTACCATACGATCCAGCAATTGCACTACTGGGTATTTACCACAAAGATACAAATGTAGGGATCCAAAGGGGTACGTGCACCCCAATGTTTATAGCAGCAATGTCCGCAATAGCCAAACTGTGGAAAGAGCCAAGATGTCCATCGACAGATGAATGGATAAAGAAGATGTGGTATATATACACAATGGAATATTATGCGGCCATCAAAAGGAATGAGATCTTGCCATTTGCAGCGACGTGGATGGAACTGGAGGGTGTTATGCTGAGTGAAGTAAGTCAATCAGAGAAAGACATGTATCATATGACCTCACTGATATGAGAAATTCTTAATCTCAGGAAACAAACTGAGTGTTGCTGAGTGGTGGGGGGTGGGAGGGATGGGGTGGCTGGGTGATAGACATTGGGTAGGGTATGTGCTATGGTGAGCGCTGTGAATTGTGCAAGACTGTTGAATCACAGATCTGTACTTCTGAAACAAATAATGCAAGATATGTTAGGAAAAAAGAAAAAGAAGAAGATAGCAGGAGGGGAAGAATGAAGGGGAGTAAGTCGGAGGGGGAGACGAACCATGAGAGACGATGGACCCTGAAAAACAAACTGAGGGTTCTAGAGGGGAGGGGGGTGGGGGGATTGGTTAGCCTGGTGATGGGTATTGAGGGCACGTTCTGCGTGGAGCACTGGGTGTTATGCACAAACAACAAATCATGGAACACTACATCAAGAACTAATGATGTGGGGAGGAGGGTGGGGGGATGGGTTAGCCTGGTGATGGGTATTGAGGAGGGCACATTCTGCATGGAGCACTGGGTGTTATGAACAAACAATGAATCATGGAACAGTACACCAAAACAAATTATGTAATATATGGTGATTAACATAACAATAAAAAATAAAAAAAAATAAAAAAGAACTAATGATGTAATGTATGGTGATTAACATAACAATAAAAAATTAAAAAAAAAAGAAAAGCTTGCTGAATCTTATAAATAGATATCTACTTTTATTAGCCCATTACATTTTTTTGTGCAACCTACATTCCAATAAATGCACCCCCAGGTGCTAAAAATAAAAACTGGTATTCTTATCTAGTCATCCAACAGAAATCAATATTAACATTAGAAATTGAATGGGTGGCTATTGGTAAGGCAGTACGTGATTTAAAATGGGAAAAACAATGAAACCAACTTTAGTATTATTAGTAACTGAGATGAATATTACGTGCTTTGGGAACTATGTTTGTATCACATGTCACATCCCATTACAAAATATGTCACTAGAATGGAAAGGTTCATAGAAAAGAGCATGTCCACACCCCTGGCCAATGGCCCATTTATTTCAAGCAACATTCAATATAAAAAAGGGACATTTACACTGTCTTTGGAATTCACTAATAAAATATGGCTTGTATTGCCATATATCTCTTGCCAAAGGATTCACATCTAGTGCACATTTTCCTGTGCATTGATCCTAGAACTGTATTCTTCATGATCCCTTTCTACATTCCCTTGAATTCCCTCCCCACATTCCTGCTAGACTCTTGATCTAGACCATGGATTTTGCTTCTATTGAAATTTTCAAAATAGGTGAAAAGTATTTAAGGCAAGCCAGGAATTCTCTAAGAGCTTTGCTGAGAATTATTCCAGATGATAAAGCATTACCTTCCAATACATGTCAGGATTGGGTAGCATAATCTGGTGATATCTAAAGAATGTAGCTCCGTAATCACTTTGGTGTTAGGGTTTTCAGAGGATTGATTTAGATGGGTAATGGTTCTGATGCTGAATCAGAATCCAATTTTAGTGACACTTTCAGCATCTCTGGGAATTAAATGGAGAAAGATATGATACAAATGTTCAATTGAACAAATTTCCAATATAGGAAGAAGCATCTAAATAATTCCTGGGAACTAAAACTTCTTGAACCTACTGATTTTACATATAAAGGTTGTCACCTAATTTGTAAAGTGCCACAGCTGGATATGAGAAACTAGATCTCAAAGAGGAAAATACTCCTTGGTATTCAGATGGACACAAGTAGGAAAACACTTGAATGACATCTGAGAGGCTTGATTTGAAAGAATAGCCAAAACATGGATATAGCTACTTGCTGACACAAACTACAGGACCTTTCTTAAACGGAGATTACTTTATTTATTTTTTAAAAAATTTTATTTTATTATGTTAATCACCATACATCATTAATTTTTGATGTAGTGTTCCATGATTTATTGTTTGCGTATAACACCCAGGGTGGAGATTGCTTTAAAGAGTGGCAGCATTTTGGAAATAAAAGTATAAATCTTAGTTAATTAATTATATAAAAATTTTATTTATGTATTTGACACAGAGAGACACAGTGAGAGAGAGAACACAAGCAGGGGGAGTGGGAAAGAGAGAAGCAGGCTTCCCGCGGAGCGGGGAGCCTGATGCAGGGCTTGATCCCAGGTCCCTGGGATCATGACCTGAGCCGAAGGCAGACGCTTAACGACTGAGCCACCCAGGCGGCCCGACTAAGTCTTAATTTAGAGTTATCAATCCATTGCATCATTCTCAGCAAAACATTGAATATTTGCTTGTCAAATGTGTCTAAAGACTCTTTTGCTAGAGGTATAAAAAATACAAAGGTATGTGGTTGTTCTAAGTCATTCTTATTGGGGCAAAATAGAAAACAAACAGAAGCCTTTTTTGATATTGCTTTTGTGGAGTGAGTATTCTATTATATTGATAAGGAAAATCTGTGTCCTAAGATGGCTGACCGAGCCAGCCAGAGAGTCCCAGTCCTTGCCCCAGGGCTCTTCTGGGTCCTTCTCCCTGCTCTGCTTCCCAAGCACACCAAGTCAGGTTTTTCTCCCTGCCCTGCTTCACGCATGCGCCAAAAGTGCCAAGTATGCGGAAGTAGAAATGTATTAACTGCTCCCTTTGTTTGTGCTCGGGGCTCAGACCTTTGGAAACCACTCTCCTTTAATCCGGCCGGTGTTAAATAAACCTTCTATCCTCCAAGATCTCCGAGTGCCGCTTGGTTCTTCCATTGGGTGATCCAGTCCAGGTTCCGTAACAATATATTGAAGTTGTGTGAATAGATTTTTCTAGGTGGAATAGTTCTGTAGGTCAATTCATTAATGTTCCAGGAGAAAAATGGATAGGAGAGCTAAGAAAGCAATATTTCCAGGCACCCCTTTTCCCTAGGATGACATTATTCTTTCCACTCTCTGTGGCCCCCAAGGTTTTGCCCTCCAATTGATCATAGCGTGAAATATTGCTTTTGATGTCCACTAAAGTGTTGTCCTAGTTTTCTGGTCCAACAAATAATAATGGTTCGTTGTGTCATTTCTCATGTAATAGAGATCTTGGGAAGGTGCAATCCTGCTTATTTGTTAAAGACCAATTCAAATGCTTATCATGAACCTGAAAGTCAGGAATGCAAATCCAACACTCAAAGTCCTTTATTTTATTCCTGGAGATTTTCCAGACTGACCCTTGACAGCTTTGACAGCTCCAAAAGACAGCAGGGAAATAACAGCTTCTGTCCTAAGTGTTTGTCTGTTTTTTGTCAATAAAGATCATATCATGGAAATTCTGCTAGATAGAGAATCACTCCTTACCAATCTGTTCATTTGATATTAGAATCTTCTTCTTCCAACAGCACTTCGTGTGACTCTTTGGACATTTGCTGTACTTTTTATTTTTCTTGTTTGTACTTTCAGAACTTCCAGTTTAACCACTAAACATTCAGAGCATTAGATCATTCTCTAGATCTCTTAGAAAACTATGAAGAACAAATTTCATGCAATGTTTCATATGCCAAAGGAGGTAGATCATGTCCTACATATCATCAAATTGTTACTTATTAGTGTAGAATTGTTTAAAGGTTCACTGTAGGTCCTTTAAATATATTTGTGGGTAGATTTGGTTTGAAAAACACTTTCTTTATACACATTTATATTAATCAAGTATATCCTTGTGCTACTATTATAGATTCCAAAATATAAATACCAGGCTACTAAGGATGGAGCCTATCTATATCTGTTGCTGTGCAGAGTTGCTCTGTTTAATGCAGTAGCCACTAGTTACGTGAAACTTATTAAATATAACTTAAAATTAAAAATTTAGTTCATTGGTCACACTAGCCACCTTTCAAGCTGGCAGTAGTGTCATGCATCTAGTGACTATCATGTTAGGGTAGATATAGAACATTTGCATCATCATGGAAGGTTTATTGGAAGTGCTATTCTAAAGCATATACAATCATCACACTTTTTACTTTTTTATAAAATGAAACAAAACCCACATTATAACATTGTGTTTTTAAGATCTCTAAGGCAAGGGAAGTGGGTCCCATTGCAAAAATTCTAGACTTCTAGACAATCAATAAGAAATCCTTATACAATCATGTGAATTTTACTCTGCATTATTTATCTTATTTTACACTTCAGGAAACACCAAGAGGTCACAGGACTTGTCCCATTATCCTCACAAAGTTAGTGAGTGGCTCAGGTAGAATGAAAGCTGACAGCCTAGACCACTTAATCTGTGGAGAATCCAGGTGCCAGACACAATGGGGATAAGCATCACAAGTGAAGACAATCTCAAATGGGCCTCTGGAAAACCTTTCAAAACACCATGCAAGTGTTCTTAGTTACAGACTAAAATAGAAGAGTGCTTATTTTGTTTTCTTTTCAAATTGTCCTTGGAACTGAGAGCTTATTCACTTCATTACCTTCAGGAGACTTGTAGTGACTATAGAATTCCACAAGTTATTTAATATAGAAACATGGAAATGTAGGAGATGATTTTACATTTTTAAACTTGAATGAGGACACTCAGACACTAAGAAAAACTAATTAGTTCAACCCTTGGTAACAGAATAACTGACTTGATTAGAAATTGAGGCATGACATACTGGAACTGACTTGTACTGGCTCACAAGAGCCCATTGTTAAAATTTCAGGAATTCTGCAAAGTGGTTGTTAAATACAGCTATTATTAAAAGTTAAATTATGTAAACTTATAATTAAATAAATTATATTAAAAACAAAGGTAAAAAATACTCAAGAATCATGTTTTCTAATGGTTTTACTACATTTTAACATTACTTATGCTCTTGAGGTTATTTATGCTCACTATGTCTGTACAGCAGAAATACTATACAAAGGTGTGCTGTTGCACATTTCCCCCCAGTTACCTGTAACTGAAAGGGTCTGTTTACTTACTATTTCAATTCCCACTACATTTGATGTTTTTTTTTCAAGAAGTCATGCTATACAGAGATGAGGAAGAATTAGAGATGCTTTCTGAAGTCTTACATCTGCCATTTCTTTCTGTAAGTTGTTAGAGAGCAAAGTGAACATTTGAATTGAGTCTCCAAGCATATAGATGATTCTGAGAGTCAGAGAAAGGGTTAAAGGGTGGTATTCCAGGGGCGCCTGGGTGGCTCAGTTGGTTAAGCGTCTGCCTTCAGCTCAGGTCATGATCCCAGGCTCCTTGCTCAGCGGGGAGCCTGCTTCTCCCTCTGCCTGCTCTGCCTGCCACTCTCCCTGCTTGTGCTCTCTCTCTAACAAACAAACAAACAAACAAACAAATAAATAAATAAAATCTTTAAAAAAAAGGATGGTATACCAGATTGAGGAAACAGCATGGTCATAAAAGTAGAGGAGGAGAATCATAGAACATGTGTAACATTCAAAAAGATTTCTGTAACTCAGATGTTACCTAGATCTTCCCAGTCCTTTTGATAAAATGGATTCAACACCCTAGTCCACATCATATAGAAGTCCAACAACCTATTCCAATAAGTCTCTGAATTTTTGGGAGAGTTACAGTATCATGGAGACTCAGAATTTGAGCTCCTATTTCCTTTAAATTAGCTGAATGTAGGGATTTCTCTCTCCGGCCTGTGCAGGTTACTCCCTAGTACACATGATGTCATCCAGATGTGGTGCTTAGCTCTTTCTCATTAATTCTACCAAAGAAACAACAAACACATAAAACATTTGTGTATGTTCATATGCACACATGTATTTGTTAGGTCCTTGCTATGTGAAGTGTGACCCACAGACAAGCAGAATCAGCCTTGCCTGGGAGTTTGTTAAAAATGCAGAATCCCAGGCTTCTACTCAAGCCTACAGAATTAGAATTTGATTTATATGTACATTGAAATTTGAGAACCCCTAAAGGTAAATGGTGGTAAGAAGTGATATTTGGTATGTGTGTATATATATCTATCTTGAAAGGGCTGGGAAGATCTAGATGACATCTGGGTTACAGAAATCTTTTTGAACATTACACATGTTCTATGTTTCTTTTTCTCTACTTTTATAACCATGCTGTTTTTTCAATCCGGAATATCATCCTCTAACCCTTTCTCTGACTCTTGAAATCATCCATATTCTTGAATTCAATTCAGATATTCATTTTGCTTTCTAAGAACTTACAGAAAGAAACAGCTGATATAAGATTCCAGAATGCATTTCTAATTTTTCCTCATCCCATGTATAGTATGACTTCTTGACAGAAAAGTACCAGATAGTGCTCGCTTCGGCAGCACATATACTAGAAAAGTACCAGATATAGTGGGAGTTAAAATAGCAATAGACCATTTCAGTTATAAGTGATTGTATGTATACTAATTCAAAAATAAATTTGCTGAGGGGATTTAAATACATAAGCCCTGAATATTGACAATCTTTGAGAAAAGTGAGGTTAGTGATTATTGGTATTGATATTTCCATTTTATTTTTAAGTAGATGGTCATACCATTACCCTAAATCATCCTTATGTAGAGAGACAACTTCCCTTTAGTGCCTTTCTCTGAATTTACTCCAGTAAATTATTCATAGAAATAATAATAAGTGGCCAGGGAGAACATTTGGGTGAATGGCTTTAACCTTGTTTGGATACAAGGTAACAAGACTAGGTTCCAGGCAGAATTGTTCTAGCTCTGTATAGAGGGCAATCATATGTCAGAGGATGTGGGATTAGGGAAGGGGTGTGAGTAGAAGCAGCACTGGCTGCACAGTGAAAAAGCTCAGAATCTAGTACTAGTTCCAGCACTAATGTTGTTGGAGACTTTGCTCCTCTTCCTCTGGATCGTATCCCCTTTCTCAGTCTCTTTTGTGATCAATCATAGGAGTACAGAATTTCCCAGTTCACTAAGAGCCCTTAGGATTATTTACTTTGGGACCTGATGGGACACCTAGAACTGCTACAGCTTTTCCAAGATCACACAATATTGAATCCAACAAATTTTTGTCACTTAGAGAACAATGATTTTGCTCATCTTGCCATTTTCTTAAACCTCTTTCCCTTGAGTACCTATAACACTTTATTCTTGTCTGTGCTGTTTTATCAGCACTGCTATTTTGGTTACATTTATTGGAAGAGAGTGGGTGCATTAGTTGCCTGGATATGAAACAAATGCTAAATAAAGATTTTTTTTTTCCTTTTCTTGGTGGTTCTGTAACCTGGAATAACCTTTTTTCTCTCTTGGTAACAATATTATAGGAAAACTAAGAATAGTTATCAGAGATCAGGGATAATTCTTACTTTCCAGAGTGAACTGAAGTCCCTCCTGAGTCTTGTCTACCAAAAGTCAAATCCAAGTAAATTATTGTAGAAAATCTAGTGGAGTTTGTTTTTGACTTCCTTACACCTTCTCATAGGGATATGCCTAATGATGAACCTTTATCAAAGATGTGTTTTCCTCATGTTACCTTTTGCTTTTCTAGTTATTCCTCAAGGATCTGACATCCTAAAGTTATTGCCCTGGTTCAAACCTCCCTCTTTCCTCCCCATTTCCCTCTGAATATTTGTTCTAATAGTGGTCCAGTTAGAAAGACTTGATAACAGAATTCACAATAAAATGTTGATGACTTTGATCCTGTTGAGAAAGTTTACATTTCAGGGTTCTTTCATTTAGCCAAAAGAAATGAATACTTACATTAGAATAGTCAAAAGACTGGTTAGCAGTCCTGAAATTCAAACCAAACCTCCATTCCTCCTACATCTAAGGATGGCCCTTGTCCCAAATGGCAATTAAGGACAGCCAGTGTTCAATAGGATAGAGGATCTGGAAGGCATGAATCAGAGCCCCAAGCAGATTGCTGCTCAGTTTAAGCAGCAGTATTTTTCCAGTATATTTAGTATGTAGTAGGCTGTTGGTACCCACCTAGATCCCTTTTACCATGCTAGTATACCCATCCCTCATTTATGAGTGTCAGCTCCTAAAGACTCACAGTAGCCTCCCTCTCTAGATAATTTCTCACAACCTAATGGGAGGTACTTCATCTTGGCTGCTGTGCCTCTGAGGGTAGGAGAGAAGTTGAAGAAAGCAGTGCAGAGTCCCCTTGCCTCAAGGTAGGAACAAATCTGTGATACATTTATGCTTCAGAATTCCTAAATGTATCAGGCAAAGTTGATCTCTAGCTGAGACCTTATCCTTGTTTAGTTTTATCACGGCATATTCTGTTTTCTTTGCTCCTCTTCTCCTGAAAGTAATCTCTGAATAAATTATCCATACAAGAATTTCCATCTCAGGCTCTGCTCCTAGGGCATTTGGTACTAGGAATAGTACTAAGAAGTGATCTCTGCAGATGGGATTCTGGATGTGGGTTAGTCACTGGCTAGGTGGCTCCTGGGTAGGTGGAGCCTTGATAGTTCCTGACATGCTGCAGAAGTACACTTGCTAAGATGCTCACCTGTGGTTAATTGGCATAGGCTACAGATGGAAGGAGGTATACTAACTGATTCAGTGTTTCTGGCATTTGAAAAGTACAGGGAAAAGAGTAACTCTATGGACAGTGGGATGGTTTGCTTTTGCTAAATGGCATTTATATGTTGAAGAGAGATAATGATAATCTCCAAACTATTAATCAGTAGTTTAAGACAAAATATGAGTCAGAAATCCTCTAAATTCTATAGATTGAGGGCAGACAAAGCCAATAGCCTGGAATAGGACTTAACTGCAAGTGGGAGGAAACTTTAGAGAAGATTGAATTCTCAGCCTAAGAATGTCTCCTAATCCAAAGCCGGAAGTCTGATAGGAAACAAGTGGGAGACTGAGATGGGAATATCTAAGTAGATGCATTTGAGTACCTTGAAATCCTAGATTTCCCTGAACTCTCTTGAGTTTTCGGAATTGACCATTATCCTTTATTGGAAGATAAAGTTCCCTCTCTCCTGCTTAAAGACCATTGTAGAGGTCTCAAAGGAGAAAGGCATCTTTGGGAAAATCTTCCTCAGGAGTTGTTTCTATTTCTCTTTCTGCCTACCAGACCATAACTTGGGTCAAATTTAGCAAAATTAGGCTGGGGAAGTGTTAGCCTGCTGAAGAAGAGGTATTAAACACCAAAAAAGCTGCTGGACTTAGTTAACATGTACTGGCAGGATCAAAGAGATGATGCCTAGGAGTGGATCTTGAAGCTACTGGGGAGGAGTATAAGCTGGATTAGGGATAGTGTATTGATATTGGCCACTTTTCTGTGACACAGGATTTAACACTCTGGCAGAGGTCCAAAGAGTCAGTTTTAATGCTCTACTGGGATGGCTCTTAGAAGATGGGAAAAAGCAATGCCATGCATCAAATGTTAGCAGACTTTTTCTGTAATGGGCAGGATAGCAAATATTTTGAACTTGAGAGTAATATAACCAATATATAAACAAATGGGTGTGGTCAATAAATTGGGTGTTCCAATAAAACTTTACTTACAAAAAAAGGAAGGGGCTGGATCTGGCTCAAGGGTCGTAGTTTGCCAATTGCTGCTCCGCACTTAATGAGATAGAGGTGCCAACATTTCTGTGGCAGACTATTAAGGAAATTATTAAAAGGCTCAGAAAGTGGGCATGTTAGAATGGGGCTGTTACTTCAGACTGGAAAAGCCACCATCTGACTATATTCCTTGGGAGGTCCTGGAGGAGACTTTACTTATTACAACAATAAGGAGTGTGCCAGTAAGGGAGAACCAGTATTTTTAAGAAGCATTGAGGTGGCTGTTCTCTACACTAGGGCTGAGTAGGAGATGCTATTACAGACTTGGGGATTATAGGATCTGGGAGTAGCCAGGTGGTAGCACTTAATTGTCAGAGCAAGGTGGGCATAGTTAACATAATGGGCAGAAGCTTGGAATGGCAGCCAGGAAGGCATTATCCACAGGGATCTATGGAGATTGCTAATAGAGTATCACATTCCTAGAGAGAAGATAGATGGGCAACCAACAAGGGTATATATTGCTTAATATACATAGCATTCAAAATAGATCATAAATATGTGATCAGAAAGCCTCAGGCAGCTGCCAGAAGGTCACAATTCCTTGCCCAGTTTATATACTAAGGAAATTCTTAGACATAGAGCCCATCAACTGAAGGAGCAGCCAGAAATCCATATAAAAAGACTTAGCAACACCACGAGTATATAGAACAGTGAGATACTCAGTCCTTCTCTCAAGATACCTACTGCCACTTACTTAGGTATACTCCAAAGTATACTTTGGAGAGGGATAATCTATCCTAACATTTCATGAACTGATAGATCTGGGTCTTTGTTGATCCTGATACCTAAGGACCCAAAGTCCCTCAATTGTCCCCTGTTAGAGCAGCAGCATACAGGATCAGGTAAAAAAAAAAAAAAATGAAGTCTTGATCTATGTCTATTTCACTGTGTTCACTGGGGTTAGAGTCTCACCTAGTGGTCATTTCCTCTGTTTTTGAATGCATAATCAGAAAGAACATACTCTGTAGTCAGCAGGACTTTCACATTTGTTCCTTGACCTTTAGAGTAAAAGCTATTGTCATCAGAAAAGCCAGGTAGTTTTTGAAATTGCCTCCACCCTGTCAGAGTAAATAAAAACAGTATCATTTTTTAAGATGTTGGTAGATTAAAAATTTAAGGGATGCAGGGGTGATAACCTTTATCATATCCCCAATTAATTCACCAGTCTAGTTCTTACAAAAACTGGATGGCTCATGGGAGGATGACAGTGGACTAATGCAAACTTAACTAATTGCAGCTGCTGTGCCAAATCTGGTATCTTCATGAGAGCAGAATAACACAGCCTCTTTATGTGGTAGAAAACTATTGAGCTGGCAAATACATGCTTTTAATATCCATTAAAAAATGAGAATCAGAAGCAGTTCCTATTCACATAGGATGGGCAGCAATATACATTTGCAATCTTATCCCAGGGCTATGTTAATTTTCCTGTCATTGTAATGTAAACTAAAGAGAGCTGGATCATTTGGACATTCTGCAGAACACTTCATTGGTCCACTTGATTGATGATTGATGATATCTTATTCATTAGATCTGATGAGCAAGAAGTGGTAAATGTATGCCTTGGTAAGACACATGAGGGAAAGAGGTGAATTCTAAAAAGATTCAGCGGCCTGTCACATTAGTGACATTTTTACAGTTTCCAGTGTTGTGAGGCATGTTGGAGCATTTTCACTGAATGTAAAGGACAAATTGTTGCACCATACACTTCCTAACACTAAGAAAGAAACACATTCCTTGGTAGGCCTGTTTGGGTTTTGGAGGCAGCATATTCTGTACTTGGGAATATTTCTGTGACCCATTTTTTGAGAAGGTGAAAGGCTATTTTGAGTGGATCTCAGAGCAAGAAAGGAGTCTGCGGCAAGTCCAGGCTGTTCAACAAGCAGTCCTACTCTTGAGCGATATGGTCTGGCAGGCCCTCTGCTGCTAGAGGTATCTCTACTAGAGAAAAGCACTATCTGGTGCATCTGGACAGTCCCAATAAGGGAATTTCAGCAAAGGTTCTGGAGCAAGGTCATGCCATCCGTAATAGAATTACTTCCCGGGAAATTTGAAAAACTTCCCATTCCAGATCTTAGAATGCTATTAGGCCCTGGTAGAAATTGAGCATCTAATCGTGTAATATCAAGTGACCATTCAGACATAACTTTGCATTATGAGCTGCATACTCTTAGCCCACCAAGTAATGAGTTTGGGCCCAACATCTACCACAGAAGTGGTAGATCCAGGCTGAGACTCGAGCAATTCCAGGGAGCAAAAGTAAGCTGCATGACACACTTATGTCACAGACCAGTGTTTCACCAATGCCTCTCCTTTGGCTCACATCTACAGTCTCTGGGGCTTTCTTACAAATGGCTAATAAGAAGCAAAAGCGCGAGTTTGGTTTACAGATCATTCAACTTGATATGTGGCTAATAAACTAAAAATGGACTATTGCTCTCCTACAGTCACATGCAAGGATGCATGACAGTGGTGAGAGGAAATCCCTCAAATGGGCAGTTATTCAGTGATTTAGTGATTTGGCTTAGTCACTTTGTTGGAGTGAAAGGTGGCCTGAGATAAGATATCCCGACTCATGAGTGTTGGTGAATGGTTTAGCTGGTTGGACATATGTAAACTCAGGGCAGTGGTGAATGATTTAGTTGATTGGTCAGAAGCTTGATAGGAGCAAGATTGGAAGATCAGTGATAATGATGTCTGGGGAAGAGGCATATGGTCGGAAATTTAGAAATTAGGGTACAAAGTGAAAGTAACTTTATGTTTCACCTTAATGCAGAAGAGGTACTAAACAACTAAGTGGACAAGGTAGGTATTAGCCTTCCTCTTTCCTCAGTCACTTCAGGGCTTGTGCAATGGGCTTCTGAATGGAGTGTCCACAGTTGGAGGCCATAGAGAGGGAGGCTTTGAATGGGCCCAACAACATGAGTTCTCTCTTACTTGCAAAGGCTGATCAAACTACTGCTATGACTAATGTCCAATCTATTAACCACCAAGACCAATGCTGAGTCCCTGCTAAGGTGCCATTTCTCAAGGAGACCAAGCAGCTATTTGGGGGAAAGTTTTTACTTTGATCTTCCTTTTACCCTAAAAGGGACAGTGATTCATTCTGACAGGATTGTCTTGTATTCCAGTGTGGACTGACCTTTCCTGCCTTGGTTAGCATCACTATCCAAATGTTCACAAAGTATCTAATTTATTGACATATGATCTCATATAATATTGCCTTGAACAAAGGAACTGTTTATGGCAGGGCAGCTGTGATGGTGATCACATGACCATGGAATCCAGTAGTCTTACCACCTACCACACCATTCCCAAACTGGATGGCCTGGTAGAGCAGTGGAATTGCCTCTTCTCGGTTGAGGTACCAACTTGAGGGTGACATCCTGTGTGGATGGGGTACCATCCTTCAGGATGTGATGTGCACATTAAACTAATGGCTATCATATGCTCTTTTATGTGTCTGAGAACCAAGGGGTGGAAGTAGAAGTGGCTGTACTCACCATTACTTCTATTGACCCATTTGGGGAATTTGTGCTTCTCATTCCTGCAACTGTAAGCTCTGTGGATCTGGAGGTTCTGGTTTTAAGAGGGAGAATTCTTCCCCCAGAATCATAGTAAAAATCCCTATAAATATTTGGTGCATGGTCATTTTGGGGGTTTTTCATGCCAGTAGACCAGCAGGCTAAGATTATGGTTATATAATGGTAGATAATTGACCCCAGTTATCATGAGGAGGTAGGGCTGCTGCTGCATAATGGGGGCATGGAGAATGTTTTTGTCACTAAGTTGATCCATTTTGGTATCTTTTGATTTTACCATGTTCAGTTTTAAGTATAAAAGTAACCATAGCAACCTCAGCCTGACAAGAAGACGGTCGCTAGGACTTAGATTCTCAAGGATGTGGGCCCACCAAGAAAGCCACCTAGTTTGGCACAGATGCTGGCTATAGAGGAAATCTGCAATGGATGGTGGAGGAGGGAGATAAAGAATATTAGTTACAACCTTGGAATCAACTGTAGCAGTCGATTGTAATTTGATCAATTAAACTACATTTTGTAGTCTTCCCTGAATTTGTAAGTGATCTAAATCTCGGAGAAGCTATGCCCGGAAGGAGTAAACTTAATGTGAAAATCCAGCGTGAGAAGTAGACTGTGGTGGATATTGGTGTCTTATGTAGAACCTCTTTAAAGGAGGGTGTACTTAACTCCTAGCTGCTGTGAATGTTGACTGCCTAATGCCTCACAGCTGCCTCCTTCTCTGGAGGTTTGCCCTTGGCCAAATGGCAGCCCTCCTTCCTGGGAGATGATTCTCCTCTCCAGAAGACTGACCCAGGGTACAAAAATATGGCTTCCTTGCCTTAAGATGGAACCAATTCTATGATGCAATTCTTGCTTCAGAGCTCCCTGTGGGATCAGATTGAAGTTAGTCACTAGCTGAAACTATATATATATATATTTTTTTTTTTTCCCCTTAACATTCTCCCTTCTCCCCAACAACTTTTACAGCAAGAGCTATTACACTGATATAATGACTTATAAATAGCTGAAATGAAAGGAGAGATAAGATCATCTGCACATGGGACGCCTGGGTGGCTCAGTCAGTTAAGCGGCTGCCTTCAGCCCGGGTCATGATCCCAGGGTCCTGGGATCGAGTCCCACATCGGGCTCCTTGCTCAGCAGGGAGCCTGCTTGTCCCTCTCTCTCCCTCTGTGTGTGCTCTCTCTGTCAAATAAATAAAATCTTAAAAAAAAAAAAGATCATCTGCCCTACCTTGCATGCCTTATTTTCCTTCTCCTGATATTATTTTCTCAATAAATTGTTGCACAAGAATCTTCATCACAGGCTCTCTTTCTAGGGAAACTGACCTAAGATAAAGTCTAAAGCAAATTTCTAAGAATCTTGGCTGTTACTAATTTTGAATATAATCAGTTATAACCAAAGAATTTCTCAGTAAGGAAAGGTTTGATCCAAGAGCTAACCCAAACATATGTATACACACACATACATATATATGTACACAGGTGTGTGTGTGTGTGTGTGTGTGTGCATAAATCATAGATATTGTGTATGTTTCATTAGGTAAATAAGCCGAACTTCTACTCCTCAGAATGGTTTGGGACCCTTTACCTTTTAGCAGCCAGGAAAAGTGAAGGTTGCAATTCTAAGTGGTGGGCATGCCCGTTTCAGTGACTTGTGAGCACATGTATCTTCTTCTTGGAAAGGAATGTAGGCTGTATGCCTGCCTGGGAGTGCCTGAGATGAATGTATGACTCAATCGTATGTCTTGGAAAAGAACCAGTAGGTTCATAGCCTGATGACTAGAGCAGGTGAAGCAGTTTTGATTTACAAATGTACTTGGGGAAGATTTTACATTAGGCAATAATTAGGACCTTGAAACTAGGCCTGCAGTTAGAGATATTACATTAATATAATAATTTTTAAATAGGCTGAAATGAAAAGGAGAGATAAGATCATCCATCTGCCCTGTAGACAGAGATGCTTGTACACTTTTAAAGTTATGATGATGAGAGAAGATACCCAGTGACTTGCAAAAATCATCTCAGCAGGAATAAACAAGATAGATCAGAAGATCTGAATCTGAAAACTGTCCAAAATTTTAAAAAACCACTTTATTTTCATGCTAGAAGCCTTACTGAAACCACGTGTGGTTCTTGAAATATTCGATAAATGTCAGAGTAGTTCTGGCCCAACATTTTAGTACATTTGGTTTAGTTTCATTAACTATATAATTATGAAGTTGGTCTTGTCAGCAATCTTTCATATGCCAAGAATGCCAAAAGAAAACTTAGACAATTGATTTTATCTAATAATAAATAAAAGTTGCTCAGGCCCTTTTCTATAAAGGCAGAGATGCTTCAAATTCCTTGGGGAATTTACCCATCAATTTGCTTAGGGTGAGAATAAATGAGAATAATGTCAAGAAAGGGCAAATATGGAGCATTAAAAAAAGGACTCACAGGAGTGGAGAAAGGAGCCAAGAGACCAATGTCTGAACATTTGCTCTGGGCAGGTGAAAATCTGCAGCACAAATACAGAGCTGTGGGTTGCAGTCTTTACAAATTCTACTCACTAAGGGCCTTATGGAATTTCTTCCAGATATTTGAAATTCCATCTCTAATAGCATTTCCTCCAAGTTCATCTGTTCTTCCTGCCAGACTATTTCTTACAAACTTGACGAAGAAAATATCACTCAAGAAGATTTCTGAGGCAGGGTATTCATTTATATTGTAGGACTACTCAGCATAGACCCTGTCCTTGGAGCCATCCAGTATGGGTTGGAGATTTGGAACCTGAACAGGATCTGATCTAGGCAAGTGATAAGATGACATCAAAAGATTTGGTGCTCAGGTCTGTGAAAGCACCTGAGATGGATACTTCTCTAAACCCAGAATAATCTTGAGTCAGCAAATCTGGACTGGAAATCTTAGAATAAGATGATTTCCTGTGGAATTTCTGGTACTTAATCTTTCCTATCAGGTCATAAATGTCATGAGAACAGCTTTTCTTATTATATTTAAGTTTGAGCAGTGCCAGTTTAGGTCTTGGCCCAAAGCCAAAAACTCAGAATGGGGACATATTAAAAGAAAATAAAAGTAACTGACCATTTTGGAAGAGCTAGAAAGTTCTGTGTAGATTCTGATCTAGAAGATGCTGGAGGGGGGAAGAGATAGTTCTTATTTTTGTAAGCTCTCATCCAGGTGGTGGTTCTGATGGGCATCTGGGCTGAAGGTCTCTACTTAAGCCATCCCTCTGCTGAGAAGCCACTGTTTCAAGTGAACAAGGTTGGACAATGTTATTCTAATCAAAGAATCTCAAGTGATACATCAGATAGGTTAGACTTGTAAATCTTAAGTCATGTATACACAAATAGCCAAAAAAAATTCCCGCTGAAGATTTAAGTTGTCTTCTGGAATGTGAGGAACCACTGGGCTTAGAGTATGGAACATACAGGAATAAAAAGACAGGGCAAGAATGTGAAGGTGCAATGTTGTACTGCAAAGTGTACATATAGATGGGGCTGTGAATGGGAAGGTTGTGGTGGTGAGAAGGGGACCAAGTGTGGAAAGAAGTACATCCTTGCTCTCAGCTTCCCAATTTCCTAACAAAATATCAGAAGCCAGTCTCTTGGATACTGGCATCCATTGACATCTTCGTTTATGGCTTTTAACTTTTTAAAAATCTCTGAAATAGGTACAAAAGAGGTCTATATATATGAGGGTAGCGAGTAACTTTTAAATGATTAATTAACACCTCATTTCATCTACCAGAAATTCTGGGTAAAATAACTCTACAACAAGGGCCAATTTTTATTTTTCAGTGCAAATGAGTTCTACCTTTCTTTATATAATACTGTATAATTCTAGGGCCTTACTGCCTATTGATTTAGTCTTCCAGCATTCATTTACTGAGTGCTTGCTTTCAGACACTGCTATAAGCTTGGGTGTTACAAATATAAATAAGACAGATTGTTGTGAGCAGGGCTGGCCTCATGAGTGTGCAACCTTTATGGTGGCACAGGGCCCCATTCTCAGAAGGCTCAATGCTTGGCTTAATACTCAGGTGTCACTGTCATGAAATTTTTAAAGATTTTTGAACAAGGGACTCTGCATTTTCATTTGCACTGGGTCCTGCTTCTGAGGCTTGTTTGAGGAAAAAAACACATTTAAATAAATAACTACAATACAACAGTATCTCATACATGTGATAATGTTAAAAAAAAAAAAAAGCAACAAGAATATATCCAGTGCTGTGTTGTGAATCCTAGAAGCAGGTGTATTTATATATACTTGTATGAGGCCATGTTTTAATTTAGGATGTGATATTTTGGTGAGAATTTTAATACACATTTATACATTATAATTGTTTCCATTTTGCCAAGACAGTGCAAAGTTGCTATTAATTTGTACAATTAGCCTAGCAAAGCCTGTAGTACAAAGAGCCAGAGAGTATGATTTGTTAAATAACTTACTTATAACTTGTCACAAACTATTCTTACTTCCCATTGCATATCATAGTGGAGCGAGCCTTGAGGGGAAGGAGCAGAGAATATGATGGAAAGGATTGTGTGTGTGTGTGTGTGTGTGTGTAAATGTACGTGCAAGCATTTCAGCTGAGGACAGGTAGGTAGACATTTGGTTATTAATTGTTTTGCTTTAAGTTGGTAATAAATACATTTCAGTAATCTCACATGACTGGATTTTCAGAGGAAACTGCTAAGGCTAAGTGAAGGTAGAGATTTAGTGCAGACAAAGATCTGTATTTAGAGACAGAAATTTAGGATAGACAAGGATGAAAATAAAAGGAAACTAAAAATAATGATGTTACCATGTGGTTATAGAGTAATTCCATGTTATATATTCTAATTCATTTCTTTGGCAAATTAACAACAATAACCCTATGTCTTTTCATCAAGTGGGGTTTTTTTTTAAAGGGAGCAATTTAAATGTCAGAGTTGAGAATGGAACACCAAAAATTTCCATTCTCTTCTAAGATTTTTTTTTAAGCTATAGGCATATAAATTGTCTTTAAAGAATTTACTACATGACATGAGCAATTCTCAACTTTTTTTTATCATAGGAGTTTCCCTTTCACCCAACATTGTCCCTCTTTTAAAAACTGAGCTGTCCTACTCTTCATTCCCTCAAAAAAAAAAAAAAAGGCAGCTACCCCCCAAATGCCAAATGGAAGGATTTCTATGTCATTCAGAGGAGAACAGTGACGGTGCTTTTTGGTTTCATTTAAGAGGATTGGGTTTTCACCTGAGCTGTAGTCTACACATCTAGAATCATGCATGGTAAAAGGAGGACATATTGGATGTTGAGAAAGTAGCCAACTGAGATGGAAAGGTAGACGCCTTGATCATAATTTAATATAAAAACGAGGAGGCGATTATAAACCTAGAGGCTTAGGCAGGAGAAAGGAGATAAGATTAGGTACATGGGATTCTTCAGTTTTGGTAACACTCATAATAAAATACGCACTTTCATAGTTAAAGCAACATTTGTAGATGCAAGTTAAGAAGGGAAATGTTTTCTAACTTGAAAATATATATGCACCCCTATGTTTATTGTAGGAATATTTACAATAGCCAAGTTATAGAAGCAACCCAAGTGTCCACTGATAGATGAATGGATAAAGAAATTACACACACACTCACTGGACTGTTACTAAGCCATAAAAAAGATTTAAATCTTGCCATTTGCAATAATATGGATGGACCTAGAGGGTGTAATGCTAAGAAAAATAAGTCAGTCAGAGAAAGACAAATACTAGATGATTTCACTCACATGTGGAATTTAAGAAACAAACAAGGGAGAAAAGAGACAAACCAAAAAACAGACTCTTAACTACAGAGAACAAACTGATGGTTACCAGAGGGCAGGTGGGTGGGGGGAATGGATGAAATAGGTGACCGGGATTAAGAGTATGCTTATCATGATGAGCACTGAGTAATGTACAGAATTGTTAAATCACCATATTGTACACCTGAAACTAACACACTATGTAACTATGCTAGAATTAAAATAAAAAAAAATAACAGAAGAAGGGAGATGTTTGCAGGGATAAAAAGTTTTGAGGAAAGGAACACATTGACAAAAAATTTCCTAAAAATTCAATATAGATAAACCCTACAGAATGCTTTTACATGTGTCTGTGCAGGTGAATTCTTGGAAAATAAAGCAGTATGAATAATTTTTACAGTTGCGCATTTTGGAAAGATGATTGATTAAAGTATGCATTTATTTGAATAAGCCAGGAGTATCTGTCCCAGTTTCATAGATAAGCATGTGCAGGTTGTGGTTTGTGGTTTTAGAACCAAGGTGCCCGGAAGGAGGAGAACACAGCTGGGTTGGTGGCTGTGACTTTTGTTATTTCCATCATCATCATTAGGCAACAAAGACACAGTACATTTTGGGGTGCTGAGCCCCACAAGTGTGATCCAAATATCAACTGCCTAAAAATTTCCAATTCTCCCAGATTACTGAGGTCACAAAGTCCAGCCTCAGTGCCAACTGGGAAACCACCATTGTCAACTACATTCCTTATCTCCCCAATCTCTTAAGGATTCCTGGGGTTGTTATTTCTTATTATTCTTAGTCTCTGCTCTGAATCTTACCTTATGTGACTTCTCTCTTCTTCATAGCACTTTTCCCCATCCTGGATGCTGCCCTGCTTATTTCAGTTCCCCAAACTGCCAATAACACAAGGCTAGCATGTGGCTGACTTTGACTTTGAGGGTATTTGCTGTGGACTGAGTGTTTGTATCCTACCCAACTTCACATTCTGAAATCCGAATCCCTAATATTATGGTGTTTGGAGATGGGGCCTTTAGGAGGTAATGAGGTCATGAGGGTGGGAGTTTTCTTCCTCTGTGCATGTGCACATGGAGGATAGGCCATATATGGACATAACCAGGAAGAGGGGCCTCACCAAGAACCCAATCATACTGGTATTCTGATCTTGGACTTCCAGCCTCCAGAACCATAAGAAATAAATGTTTGTTACTTAAACCACCCAGTCTATGGTAATTTGTTATAGCAGCCCAAACTAGACAGTAATAGAGTGATTACATGCTGTAACTATGGAGACAAAATAAGAAATAGAATATTAATCATCATTGTTCTAACATTTATTACCAATTTCTTATCTTCACATAATTTTTGCTATACATATGACCTCCTTAAGTTTTGGTTTGCTTTCATCCTTTTGCCTCTGGTCCTCTCTATCTGCTAGCCTCTAGCCCCCAAATTCCTATTAATTTTTTAGGCAATATGATTTAGTTTTTGGTCTTCTACTCTAAACTAGATGTGTAATTGAGTATGTTTTAACAGAAAAGATTTTCTACTGTGGGTGACTACCATTTCACAGCATAAAACTTTTAAGAAGCTCTGCTAACCTAAAAGGCTTTCTATCATGGGTGTCTAAAAAAAAAAAAACAAAAAACCGGGGGGCGGGGAAGCTAGCAGAAGCTCTGTAATTTTTTTCTTTTAACATGATCAAAACTTTAGAGAAGATTTCCTCTCCCTGGTTAGAGCACAACATGTGGAATATTTTGTTTTCCTTCCTTGTAGTTTTAATGATAAAAACTGAAACAATTCAGTGTAAAGGGATAAATAGAAAAATGTATTCATACAAAAAACTTTAAGTGACTTTGAGTCAGACTTTGTGCTCAAAACTTTCACATACCCAATCTCTTTAATTTTTACAATCCCTTGGTGGGTAGTTTTTAGTCATTTAATTTCACATATTGCTAAGGTATTGAGTGACATTCAGGTAGAGATGTTGACCAATAGGCCACTACATTTCAAGTTGTATTCTCAGTTTGACAAGTTAATAATCATTTAATTTCATATAATCTAAAATGATCAGGATTTCAACAACAGATTCACATTACCTTAATCCAAAAAAGGCTGATATATAATCCAGAATGCCAAAATTCTAATTTATAACAGGACACATCCATCCCCAATGACCATAATTTTTGTGTACTGTATCTTTGGGGACTATTTCCTTCCTCCTGGAATCAATGTATTTGGGGGTCAAACTATTAATATCATCAGAAGATAGGAAGAAGGGTTGCTTAGAGATATTTTACCTAACTTCAGAAAACCTTGATCAGCTATGAATATCCCAAATTCTCTTCCAAGGAGACATTTTCAGTGCAAGCCACCCTCTTTTCCTTGACACATATTTTCTTAAGATCAGTTAATATTACCGGTTTATACATAATCTAGCCATTAATTCACAGAACTGAGAAAGAGTCCAATCCTCAGAGTGTTAGATTGCCCCAAATCATAGTTTATATACATTACAGAGAAAACGGAAGGCTGAGATTAAGTGACTCATTCAGTGTCCCAAGGGGAGCAGGTGCTCGTGTTTTTTGCTTCTATACCACAGAGGGAGAGCCACTGTTTAAAAACTAAGAGAGGCTACAGCATCAAGAGCTATTCTAGGGGAAAAATGAAATCAATATGAGTGAGTAGGCCCTTGATTTATAAGAGGAATAAGATTATTAATGTGTAATTGGGACACAAAACATTGCTAAATGTATATTTACAGTCTGTTCCTTCCTTTCACTCTCATCAGAGGAAAAGATTCTTGCCCTCTGCATCAGATTCTGGGCTCTCCTTTGGGGTAGAGAATCTTAGTAATGGACAAAGGAGAAAAAAATCTGAAGAGAAATCCAAGAGGCTGAGTTGATTTACCTAAGAGCTGGGAGTGGGGATGGCGGAGGGGAGAGCAAAAAACTTTATGGGCTTTTTTTTTTTTAAGATTTTATTTATTTGAGAGAGAGAGTGAGAGAGCACAAGCACGGGGAGTGGCAGGCAGAGGGAAAAGCAGGCTCCCCACTGAGCCAGGGAGCCCGATGCGGGGCTCTATCCCAGGACCCTGGGATGGAGGGTCCTGGGATAGATCATGACCTGAGCTGAAGGTAGATGCTTAACTGACTGAGCCACCCCAGGCACCCCACTTTATGGGCTTTTTAATCAGGGAGAACATATTTTGCTACAAAATGGCAAGTGAGAAGCAAAGAATAAAAGATTCTAGAGCAGCTTCCATAAGGGAGGATCAGAGAACAGAAACCAGGAGTTTAAAAATTATAACTTTGTGTTATGAATTAGATTCTCTTTCTTGGTCTTTGCATAATGCAAGCAAAGAGTAGAATTTTTCTTAATTACAGTTGGCTACTTTACTGGCTTGTGTTTCTTTGAGTGAGACATCTTGGCAAGGCTAGGTCACTTGAAGCCCTGGGATTTATTTGGATCACAGTTGGAGGAAAGACGCATTGTACCTGAAATTCATTTATTTGAAGTAGGGTTGGGGCTGGCTTCATGGGTATGTGGCCAGCGCAGTGGCACAGGCCCCTGTACTCATAGGACCCCATGTTTGCCAACTGTAGTTTGAAATTCTTGATAATTCTATTTCAGAATTTGTGTTTTGTAAGTGAGGTCTGATGGGACAATGGAGCATGGGCATAAAGGTGGGCTAGTTAGGGTCAGGCCATGTCTGGCATGGTGGGGCATAGTGGCGGCTATCCCAATGCCAATGATATGGAGCATTAAATGGCACAGCAGAGTACAGCTTCCTGCCCACTCTGATTCATGAACTAAGCGATTCCCGGTGTAGAGGTTTTAAGATCCCTGGGGTCATTCATCTGCCCAGAGTTGGGCCAGTGGGAATGGGGAAATGCTTGACTGACTCTCTCTAGGGTGGCTGGTGGGAGGAGGAACGCTTGCTTGGGACCTGATGCAGGGCCTGCACACGGTCCATTTCCCAAGGCCAGATCTTAGGGCCTGGGGGTTTGGGGTGGGAGTGGTCTGGGAAAGTCTCTCTCCCCCCGCAAGTATTCTTATGGCCTAGAGTACTCCTTTCACTGACTTTTCATTTGTGGGCATGTCCTTCCTGCTTCCTACCTCCTCTGTTTGAGTTGTGTTTGTCTCTTCTGGTCAGTTCAGAGGGCCTATGGAGATGAACCACTAAATACAAATTGAGTAATTCTGGTGATTCCTCACATCAATTAAATACTGTAATATTTCCATTTAGAACTGGCACTGCATAGTATAAATATGGATGGTGACATTCAAGCTAGTAATTAAAATTTTAATTTTTCTTTACTTAGGGTAACATTAAGTAGCAAATATAAAATAATATGATAAGTAGAGAGAAATCATTGGGAAAAAGACAAAACTTTATATTTTAGTTCATTTAATGGCATTCCCCCCCCCGCGGTTTTTGAACAAAAGCCTTTGTTTTTGTTTTGTTTTTTTTGCTTTGTTTTGTTTTGTTTTTTTTTGCACTGGGACTCCCAAATTATGTAGCCAGCTTCCATGAGGGAAATTTGAAAACATCATTGCTAGAAGAAGGGAGACGGCTGGCAGAAACTGATTCAGGCTTGAAATGGAGATGCAGCCAAGGTGCTTTACCACTGGAAATACTGGAATTACTTTGAGTGGATAAAGTGCTGCAGAGCACAGGATCCCACTAGGATTCTATGGTATGGCATTTCAAGCCATGACTTCTACAATGTATTTATGGAACTTTCATTTTTTGGGAAATGAATCATTCCATCCATTGCAGCATGGGGTGTTGCTTGAATATAGGGGCCATTTGAATATATTGACACTTACTGAATTTTCCTGAGATCTTCATATAATTAGGATGGTGTTTGTGAGGTTATCTACTAAAACTTCTGTTCCACATTCCATAATGTAGGGTTGTCACTGCAAAGTGGCAACCCAGCCAGGGACTACATTTTCCAGTCCCTCTTGCATCTGAATAGGATCATGTGATTAGTACTGGCCAATAGAAAACAAATAATGAAAAGAGGGGTGTCATTTCTAGGCAAAGGAGTTTAAGAAATGAGCATACTTTCCTTGCTTCTTCTTTACTCTTTTGTGGGTCAGATGCAAAGAGATCCAAGGCTTAGGGAACAGTAAAGTCACAAGTTGGAGGGAACCTCAGTTCCCTAATTGACACATGGAAGAAAGCTACCTGGAATGTGCTTATTGAACTTGGTCATGTAATGATCAGTAAATAAACTTCTCTTGTGTTAAAATTCTAAATTTGGGAGATTTTTTTTGTTATATAACTAGCCTACGCTAATAGCTTTCCCCAAAATCTGTAATAGACTAACTTTTAAAAAAAATTCAATCTACACTTTGATTTTATAGCTAAGGAAATCAAAATCTTGGTACTTAAATTACTCTTTCATATAAATGTAAGTTGCTGCTAGCAGGACCAGAGACAGATACTTAGAGCTCCAGTCTTCTAGTCCAGCTCACTTTCTACTTTTTGCTGATAAATTCTAAACTTAGTAAATATTCATCTATGGCATGCTTTCGGGAGCATTATTCAGTAGAGAACTGCAATAGCATTTCTTACTTAAAAATCAGAATGGCACTAAGCTAGTCAATATGTATTTTTTTATGTTATATTGAGTATTATTCAATTTTGTTAATCATAAAATCAGTCTTTTTCCTTTAAACCTAATTTTAAAAGTTTCATAAAATTTTATTTTTTTGCTATTCATGTTTAATTTTAAATGAAAATCAGGAAAGAACTTGATTCACTTGTGAACAATTTTCTTTACAGCAAATTTGTTAGAATGTTCATTAAAATCTCCTAAATGAAAAAAAATGCCATTTATGAATGCTATAGTTTAAAATTGAATGGCACTTTCGGAGACTGCCAAGAGACTTCTGTGAACTCCATCACCAAAGATTCTGTTCCATCAAACAAAGGAATCAGATCAAGAAAGAAAAAAGCGTAAGAGAAAGAATGTGGAAGTTGTCTCTCTTTGAAAATTGAATAAGGAAGAGTGAAAATAGTTTTGTGCTTCTGAGTTTGGGGTAAAAATCTTGGTCAAAGAATACTTTTGTAGGAAGAGAATGTAATGATAGATGCTAGTGTAAGTATAGAAAAAATATTTTGGGTGGAAAATAGTGGATATGCAGTATATGTTGAGAGTGGTTCTCCTGTGGGAGGATTAGGAAGTTTTCATCCTGTGTGTTAAGTATTTCTGTAATAATAGAATTTTGAGAATTAATAACTGCTTCTATAAACAACAAACCTTAATTTAGGCATGGAGACTTGAATCAGACTACACACTGTGTCAGTTCTGCAAGATATTGAGCAAAGTGTTCTAAAAACCTGTTATATCTCATAGTTAAGGAAACTGTCAAAGGTAGAATTTTAAGGCATAAAGTTGTCCATTTGAGAGAATTTAGAAGTGGCAAGTAAAGGCTTCTAGGTAGATAGATAGATGATAGATAGATAGATGATAGATAGATAGATAGATGATAGATAGATAGATAGATAGGATTTTGTTTGTGATGTGTACATATCATTATGCCCTTTACTCAAATCTCCTTTCCTGGTTATTCAAACTCTCTCATAACTATTTTCATGGTTAACACTGGTTTTACTACATTCTTGGAATGGGGGGTGGAGATGAAGACAGGAAGGAGGAGCATTAACTGAGAAAGAAAGTATTCTTCAAGGCAGGCCATGATCTGCAGAAATATCTCAGATGTATCTCTCTAAGGCACTCCTGTTCTTAATTTTTGTTGAAACCATGAACACCTCTTTGATGTACTGGGTCTAGTAATACACACCTTCTTCCTTTCCAGCCAGCCATATGAATTTATTTACATCACAAGCCTCTGCCAGAGGCCAGGAAAGAGATCTGTATAGTAATTCCAAACACAGTCGAAAAGGAAGTGGCTCAGTAGTTTTCATAAAATTCAATGACACTTATCAAATGGCATTAGAAATATTTAGGAAGGACTATTCACAATTGCCTAAAACTGACATGATAGTACCTGTCTCAAATGAAATTACACATCACTGCATGGTCTTTTAAACATTCATCCAATGTCATGCAGTCAGCAAGACAGTTTCAGCTGCCCAGAAAAACAGATGTTAAGTGGTGATTGTGCTTTGAAATAGAAATGAAGTCAGGGTCTTCTGTTGCTTTTGAGTATCTAAAAAGCAAAACAATTTAAATGAAAACATTCTTTTATATTGCAGTTTTTTACTCATAACTCACATTGTGTTGTCTGTGTGTATAGTCCTATGTATTTTTATAATGAGGAGAAAATTCTAAAAGCAGTTTCTACATAGAATTGCTAGTAAAATCAGGTGTATAACATTAGACCTCTACTTACCTTATTATATTAGAAATAAGCTGTTAATTATAAAAACAACTCTATGCTGGGTGGGCAAGCATTAGTTGATCAACTCTTCAATTTACAAATTAAACAACAATAAATGTGCCATAATACATCATACATTGATAGCTCCATTTTTTTTTAAAACCAAGTCTCCTTTTTTATCTAAAAGAAGGTTTTCTTTTTTGATTCTTAAAATAACACTCTCCTTTCTAATTTCATCACTAATTCTTATGTACTGAATTCAGACATGCTCAATAGTACTGGGAAGCATTTATTTTTGCTCAGTTGCATTCTTTTAGCAAGTCTTAAGGTACAAGTCTTTAAAAAGCAATTTGCTTTCATACCTGTGCCTCTGCAATATTTCAATCCAGCAGCTTGGAGAGTCTTCCAGTCACTGTCTCTTGTGTGTATTATCCTCAGGCCTTCCTAAATAAGAACAGAAGGCTCACTCAGTATTCTTTCCCTACTTTTGGGTAACAGTGACCTTTCCTCATTGCTTGAGGGCAGCCCAAACTCATGATTACAAAGAGATCTACCAAGGATGTACCAAGGATGTAGGACTGATGTCTTGTTCTAGCACTGGATTCAAGGGAGTTTGGCCAACTCAGGTGTGTATGTGGATGTTTGTATGCATACATATCATATGTATGTATTTGTTTCTTTAGAAGAGCAATATATATTTACATAACACACTGATTTTAAAGGACCAATTAATCTTTAGGTAGTAATGAACTTATTCTCCATGAGTATACAAATTCATGAGGTACAAGTTAGTTCAGTACTGTTTTGGCATGCAAAACGCTGACAGCCAAAATCCTGTTTATCAAGTCTTAGGCTGTTGTTCACATGTTTCAAACAATATTCCATATTTTTAAAAAATGTATTAGGGCACTTCCTTAGAGACTGTATTAATAAGATTGTCTAAAATTTGAAAACCAAAAGTTTAAAATAATCAGCTGAATATATCCAAATACCCATATTTTTGGCATTATATGTTAAAACACCTTGATATTTTTGTAGAGAACTCTTATCTTAATGTTTGAAGTCAGGTAGGTATAATCTATGTCAACTATGAAAATAAGCATTCATCCACAAATGGCCTTGACTTTGCCCAGAACTTTGCCCAGCATATGCTTAAAGGAATTAGGCACTGCATTTAATGGAAATCAGATGTTATGCCTTAAACACATAAAGTAGACTCTTTTCATTACCTAAACATGAGATTTTATGTTTGAAAGAGACACAAACTTCTATTGTTACCCACAGATACTAGTATTTTCTTGGACTAAGTTCCATTAAATGGTAAATATATGATGACTTGTCCTATTTTTTTTTAACCACTGTCTCTTTTTATTACACCTCCCTTCCTCCCTTTGTATCTCCCCTTCATCAAGTTTCATTGGATATATCTGCTCTGTTCTATCATCCAGACTTAAAGAACCAATCATGGTTTATTTCCTCAGGTCCCAAATCTAGGCTTTTTTTTTTTTAAGATTTTATTTATTTATTTGACAGAGACACAGCAAGAGAGGGAACACAAGCAGGGGGAGTGGGAGAGGGAGAAGCAGGCTTCTCGCTGAGCAGGGAGCCCGATGTGGGGCTCAATCCCAGGACCCTGGGATCATGACCTGAGCTGAAGGCAGACGCTTAACACCTGAGCCACCCAGGCACCCCCCAAATCTAGCCTCTTAAAGAACCTAAGCTGATACATATAGATGGCTAACAGACACATGAAAAGATGCTCAACATCACTCATCATCAGGGATATACAAATTAAAACTACAATGAGATCTCACCTCACACCAGTCAAAAATAGCTAAAAATAACAACAGGAAAAAACAGGTGGTGGCGAGGGTGCAGAGAAAGGGGAACCCTCTTACACTGTTGGTGGGAAAGCAAACTGGTGCAGCCACTCTGGAAAACAGTATGGAGATTCCTCAAAAAGTCAAAAATAGAGCTACCTTATGATGCAGCAATTGTACTGCTACTTACCCAAAGGATACAAAAGTACTGATTCAGAGGGTTACATGCATCCCAATGTTTATAGCAGTATTATCAAGAATAACCAAATTATGGAAGGAGCCTAAATGGCCATTGATTTATGAATGGATAAAGAAGAAAATGGATATATATAAAATCTACAATGGAATATTACTCAGCCATCAAAAAGAATGAAATCTTGCCATTTGCAATGAAGTGGATGGAACTACAGAGTATTATGCTAAGTGAAATAAGTCAGTCAGAGAAAGATAGATACCCCTTGATTTCACTCATATGTAGAATTTCAGAACGTAACAGATGAACATAGGGGAAAAAAAGAGGCAAACTATAAAACAGACTCTAAACTATTGAGAACAAACTGAGGGTTGCTGGAGGGGTTGGTGGAGGAATGGGTTAAATGGGTGATGGGTATTAAGGAGGGCCCTTATGGGTGTTGTATGTAAGTGATGGGTCACTGAACTCTACACTTGAAACTAATATTATACTATATGTTAACTAACTGGAACTTAAATAAAAACTTGGGGAAAAAATAAAGAACTTAAGCTGATTACTTCACCCACATTAATCAACACTAGTATATTGGTACATTACCCTTTCCATTTAAGCTCTTAGCAAACTATTAATGATGGTCCTTTCTATATCAGCTTCCAGACTGCTTATGTAGTAGAACTGAAAGGAATATAGAATTTATAGTGAAAATATTTGGGTCAAATTCTGATTTTTTTTCTTCACCCTAGGCAGTGAACCTTCTAGAACTTTAGTTTTTCATTTAAAAACTAAAATAAAATAGAAACATGAAGAAAATCCTGCAATATGTTACAACATGGATGAGCCTGGAGGGCATTATGTTAGGTGAAATAAACCCATAACAGGACAAATACCAAATAGTTCCACTTATATGAGGTACCTAAAATATTCAAACTCATAGAGTAGAGAGTGGAGTGACAGTTGCCAGAGGCTGAGAGAGGATGAACTGGGGGTTGCTAAAAACAGGTATAAAGTTTCACTTACACAAAATGAATAAGTTCTAGAGATCTGTTGTACAACATAGTGCCCATAGATAACAATACTGTATTGTACACTTAAAATTCTGTTAGGAGAATAGATCTAATGGTTAAGTGTTCTTAGCACAATAAAATAAAAATTAAATTTTGAAAAAGCTAGTACACTTATACTTGCCTCAGATATAATGGATACATTTTGGGATTATCTGCTTAACTTATTACAAACCAGTTGCTCTGAAATTGCCCATTGCCCACAGGCGGGACATGGCAGCCATGTTTATAGTACCTGGCCACAGCCCGCTGGACAAAGATGATTGGACCAGGAAAGAATATCTTTTATTTTTTTTTAAAAGATTTTATTTATCTATTTGTCAGAGAGAGAGGGAGAGCACAAGCAGGGGGAATGGCAGGCAGAGGGAGAAGCAGGCTCCCCGCTGAGCAGGGAGCCTGATACAGGACTTGATCCCAGGACCCTAGGATCATGACCTGAGCGGAAGGCAGATGCTTAACCAACTGAGCCACCCAGGCGCCCCTCAACATTATTATTTTCTATTAGCTTATGTAAAGCATTCATTCATTTGGAAACATAATTGAATCTAATGTAGTTTAGCAACATATATTTTCCCATAATGCAGAAACTGAAAATACAGCTAATGTCTTATGAACATTAATGTCATGTCTTTGGTTTAATTGGAAGCTGACATCTTGGAATAACAAGAGTAAGGGAAAAAGAAAAGTGAAGCAGGGAAGAAAGAAAAGCAAATACTAGATTGTAAATTTCTGAGCTGGCCACAGCTTACCACATACACAGAACACATGTACACAGAGCTAGTTACTCAGGCACATGGGGCCTCGTTTTGTGCACACTGTACCCAGAACAGTCTGTGAGGGACGTAAATACAAAGGAGTTCATCTGCTGGTCACTTTCTGTTTCCCAACTCTAACTGAGGTACCCAAAAGTCAAAGTTCAACCTTTCCAGGTTAAGTTATCTGGTCTGTTTGGGCAGATCTCTCTCTCTCTCATCATGAGTCTGGAAATCATGGGAAAAGCCGGCACCCATCATGGGTTTGGTCTGACAGCCCTATATCTGCTTTTGATTCTGACACAGTAGGTTGACTGAAGGTGGTGCTGACACCTAGTTCTCACTTGGGGGAACCCTGAGCCAGCAGTAGACTATAAGGCCGGGGCAGCAACAGCTGAGGCACTACATTCAGCAAGCCACTGAGGTCCAGAGGGCTGGGGTGAGCCAAGCAAATCTGGGCAAGCTCATAAACTAGATCTGGTATGGGAGAACCTCAATTTTATTTGAAGTTTTGAAGAATTCCTGGTAATCTGAAAGGCTGAAAATCACAGGAAAATATAGCATTTCCCCCCCTGTTAATAGGTTGATTATTTTTATTTTTTTTCTTGGGTTGCCCTGCAATCAGTCATTCCTAATGAAACCTCAAAGTTTTAATATATGCTTTTAGAAATAATATAAGGTGACCCCCCTTCCCCCGAAATGATAACAAACAAAAAAACTAGTGTGCAATTTAGGAAAGATTGATTAAGACCACTTACCTAGTACAAAAAAAGAATTACATCATTCATAAGTATTCAGGACTCATCTCTATTTGAGAAAAGATGTTTGCAATTTTTAAAGCCCTCCACTGACCATGACTTTGCCTTTTTTTTCAGTGACCACAAATTAAGTTTTATTGGAATAGAGTCATGCTTATTTGCTTACATGCCACTTTTGCTTTTGTGCCACAAAGAAGAGTTAAGTACTTGCAGCAGAGACCATATAACCCCTAAGGTCTGAAATATTTCCTACCTGGCCCTTTGCAGGAAAAGTTTGCCAACTTGTGCTTTAGGTTGCTATCTGTATTCTGAGATTCCCCAAAGATTCCACTGGACACATTTTTATATAAATACAGCTTGCCATCAGTGGCCCAAAATAATTTTAGAATTTAGGTAAGATGCAAGAACATTACTAATTACCTGTTCTTAAAGCTCAAACTTATATTTGATTTTCTGAAAAGGAACTTGGATATGCAAACAAAATGCATACGTGTATTCTTGTACCAGAAACAACTTAAGACTAGTTGAAGACTTTGGACACGTGTTTCTTCCCACAGATAATTTAGACCAGTTCAGAGTGAATCTTCTCAGTTGGACACGAAGTCCTGAACACCCTCAGAATAAAGACAGTGTGTACTATTGGCCAGTTGAGAAGAGTTGGTTATTTTTTACCCTGACAATTTGTCCCATCTCTGGCTTCCAAGGCTTGTCTGAGTCAGCCACCTTTTCTCTAATTTCTTTTCCTAGACTCTTCCTGGCCCTCAAGATCAGACCTGTTTCTCAGATAATTTCACAAGCTAATCAACAGTCATTGTGCATAAGGGTGGGAAGGAAAGTGAGCAACTAAAACATGACTTTGCCTTTTATTCTCATTGGAAAGATAGCACCTTTCATGATACAGTACATACACTCCTCTATGGAATACATACACTCCTCTATGGAATACATCCTGAGAAGTATTCAGTTCCTCCAGACAGTACTTGAGTACTTGATCACATTTCTATTGTTGTTGGATAAGTCCCATTTCAGTATTGGCCAGAACTGACCTTTCATCCAACTATCCATTCTGAATAGCCCATGGCTTGAGGCATTAGGATGTCAGCCAAACTGAAAGAAATATAATCCTAGAACACTGTGTATTGCTATTTTTTCCTCTTTAGATAGGTTTTCAAGAAGAACCTAGGAATGGGAAAGTTGAATGGGGAGGAAGAGGCAAGAGAAAGGAGAGTAAAAGGCATTTTCCATAATCCCGTGTTATGATGTTGCCATTATAGTAGTAGTCATATGATGGCTGTCACTAGCATTGTCCCTACTGTCCTGCTCAATGATATTACAGCAATCTTTTCTGGTGAACAAATGATAAGATTCTGTGTTTGTGTGCCTGAGTGTGGAGCCTGCATGTGAATACAACAGAGTTACTCACTTTTAGAAATTCTTGTTTGTTCTTTTCTTTCATGAACAAAAATCCTTTTCCTACCTAAGACTTGCCACATAATACAGACATGATAGAAAAGATTCCCACACAGGGGGGCTTTGGGTATCTGGAAACCTCATTTACTTGGCATGTGCCTTTCAAAACTACAGTGTTTTCTAGTTTTAAGACTATTTATTAACTTTAATTGCAATTCACTGTGAAGCTGGCTAAAATTCAATAGCTAAAAGGGCTAAAATTCAATAACTAAAAGGTCAAAATACAATTACATAAGGAGTGGGCAAGCGAGGCAGTTTGGAATTGGCTCAGGTTTTCATCTTATTCTTTCATGGTCTCAGATTTGAGTATTTCTTAAAGTTTAGAGCAGAATATTTAAAAACCATGTAAATAGGATGAAAATAAGATTAATTCCCAGTATTGTGTGGTGATATGACAAGTGCCAGCATGATTTTTAAAGTTCATAGTAAAAACTTGAACAATATATTATTTCATCTGCAATTTTTTCCCATCCCCCAGAATTGCACTACTTTTTTGAGGCCATTTTGGTTCCCTTGTATCAATTCATTTTTGAGATATTAGGATATGAAAATAGTCATACAGGAAATAATGCATGCAGATTGAAGGAAAAGACTGAAATATGAACATCTGGCTATGGTTTATTGATTAGCCTGTGACAAAAATTAAGTCCTAGAAATAGTTTGGGTGAAAGTACTGGAGGTTTAAAATAAAATGCCCAATGCTTGGCATCAGTTAACTCAATTTAACATTATTTTCATTTTTTTAAACACTTAATGCCTGGCCAGTGATCTGGAAGAGAAGAAAAGTATCCAACTCTGTCATTGCCCTTGAATAAAGCAAGACACTGGAGGTAATTAGTGACCCTTACAAGGCAAAATGGGATGTTGTACATTTCCAAAGCAGTTCATACTTTTCCAAGACTCTCACTTCACAATAAGTGAGATATAGATGGGTCACATGTTATTTTTTAAATTTTACAGATAGGAAAACTGAAATTCCAAAGGAATATTTGATTTGCCTAAGATTATGCAAGAATAAATGGTGTACTGTGAGTTAAATAAGGTAACATTTTTCAGTGTGGGACTTCTGTGGTAGTGGACACACAGGACATAACCACTTAGACAAAGCTACACATATAAAAAGAGGTTAATGGCAGCTATTTATGAATCCTCTTGAGTGAGTTGTTTCCTCTCCAGAAGCTAGAACTGCTCAGCTGGTACTCCAAAGTTCTAGCATGCCCATTGTTAAAAAGAAGCATGAAACTAGGAACAGACAATTCATGTACTCTGTGTGTGTGTGTGTGTGTGTGTCTATACGCATGTGTGTATACATATATACATATACACACATATATTCAATAAACCCATGCATACATTTTTGTACCTTATCAATCATTTGTTTTGTGCCAGACATTGTTCTGGGTGCCAGGAGTACAGAACTAAACAGTAATGTAATAATAATAATAATAATAATAACAATAAAATACATATTAAATTCATAATAGGATACAATTTTTTTGTTTCTGATTAGCAAAAGAAATTTCAGATTATAATATTTTCAAAGATTTATTTATTTATTTATTTATTTGTCAGAGAGAGAGAGGGAGTGAGAGCACAGGCAAGGGGAGTGGCAGGCAGAGGGAGAAGCAGGCTCCCCACTGATCAGGGAGCCCAATGCGGGACTCAATCCCAGGACCCTGGATCATGACCTGAGCCGAAGGCAGATGTTTAATTGACTGAGCCACCCAGGCATCCCAATATAATTTACAAAATCATAATAAACACCCATATACCATTCATGAAAATATAAAGTGGTACCAATTTTTTAGAAAGAATTTTGGTAATATATCTCTAAAGCATTCAAAATGATAGCTTTAGAACCAGCAGTTCAATTTCTAGGAATCCGTCCTAAGTACATAAGGATGTACCCAAATACTGTATATTTGAAAGTTGTTTAGGAAAATAGATTTAAAAGTTTTTGTAAGACTGATGAATCACAGACCTGTACCCCTGAAACAAACAATATATGGGGGCGCCTGGGTGGCTCAGTTGGTTAACCGACTGCCTTCGGCCCAGGTCATGATCCTGGAGTCCTGGGATCGAGTCCCACATCGGGCTCCCTGCTCAGCAGGGAGTCTGCTTCTCCCTCTGACCCTCTTCCCTCTTGTGCTATCTCTCATTCTCTCTCTCTCAAATAAATAAATAAAATCTTAAAAAAAACAACAACAATATATGTTAATAAAAAATAAAACTTAAAAAAAGGAAAAGAAAAAAGTTTTTATCACAAGAAAAAAATCAGTAACTATGGTTTATTAACTAATTTATTGTGTTGATCATTTCACTATATATATATATATATAATTGTTATGTTGTACACCTGATATGAATACAATTATATCTGAATAAAATTTAAAAAAATGAGTCTGTGGACCAGATCAAGAACTGCATATTGGTGGCCTAACAGTTACCTGAAGCCCACAGATGTGTTTTGTTTAGGCTCTATGTTTTGTTTTGGTTTAATTTTTTGGGGCAGTGGGTTGTATTAAATTTGAATTTCTTAACCAGTATGCTTACTTCTGATAGATTCATAAAGTGGAATTCTATTCAGCCATTAAGTATGATGTTAGGAAAGGATCTAGAACATGCTTTAGAGTGTTCATAGTAGTTCTCTTGCCATGTGAAATTGTGAGTATTCTTTCATTTTTTTCTCATTTAAATTTCCTATCAATTGTTTGATATGTATATAATTTTGAAATTAAAAATAAAAGTCTTTTAAAGAAGAAAGAGAGCCAAGAGAAGATTTTGTATTAAGACGACAACAACAACAACAACAACAACTCAAGCAGGGCTTCCATTGTGACACACCACCCTTGGGTGTGCACAAGCCAAGTGCTAGAGGAGCATTCCCTTCCAAAGCTTCAGGCCTAGTCTAAAACACCCAAAATACTCATATTCTTTTCTTTCAATGCAAACCATACATTTTGTCACACCATGAGCAATGGTATATGAATGTCCCAAGTAAAATGAAGAAGACAAACTAAAACATTAATAATCCCTTACAGAGGAAGGATGTAGCATATACAGGGAGAAGGAAAGATGGCGGAGGAGTAGGGGACCCTATTTCAACTGGTCCCTGGAATTGAGCTGGATATCTACCAGACCACTCTGAGCACCCACGAACCCAGCCTGAGATGTAAGAAGATCTGGATCTCTACAAACAGAATATCGCAGGCGGTTGGTTTTGAGGTTTGAAGCGGGGAGCCGTGATTCTGTGGGCAGATATTGGAGGATAAATGGCAGTGGGAGGGTGCCTGGCTGTGGGGATCCTACACCACTGGTGAGCGACAGCCTCGCGCACTGGGGATGGGGCACAGACTCGCAGACTGGTAGCGGTGGGGATAGGACTTTAGGGCAGCCCCTGGGGCGGAAACCCAGAGCGGCGGGGTGGCGTGTGAGAACTGGGAGCGGCTGATGGTTTTAGAAGCACAAAGGGCAGAGACATGCTCCGACCTGGAGGCAGGACTGGGGGCACTGAGGAGGGGCGCACAACCCAGGCCGCTGCAGTTTATAGCAGTACAGACAGAAACAGAGACAGTGTGGCCTGGAGAGCTCACTGAAGGACAGACTGCAATCTGCTCTGAGACAGAGGGTTGGAAACGGTCTCTTCTGCTTTGACTCGCAGAAGAGACGCGGAAAGCTGCCGGAGAACAAAAGCCCCCAAAACTGATTCCCGCTGAGCCCATCCCCCGCCACAGGGGGGCAGGGCAACTCTGCCCAAACAGGGTTGCCTGAGTAACAGCGTGGCAGACCCCTCCCACAGAAGACAGGTTGGGAAAGCAAGAGGCCAGCAACCCTAAGGTCCCAAGAACACAGGTGCATCTTGCTTGGGTTCTGGTCAATAATTTGGACTCTATACATTCCCTCAAACACCCATCAACAGAATGACTAGGAGGAGGAACCCCCAAAATAGAAAAGACTCAGAGATTATGATTTATGCTGCAGATTTACAAATGGATGCAATATAACCAAGATGTTGGAGATGGAATTCAGGCTAGCAATTGTGAAGACAATGGCTAGAATGGAGAAATCAATAAATGGCAACACAGAGTCTCTAAAGGCAGAAATGAAAGCTGAATTGGCAGAACTTAAAAATGCTATCAATGAGATCCAATCCAATCTAGATAATCTAACAGCTAGGGTAAGTGAGGCAGAAGAATGAATAAGCGACCTGGAAGACAAATTAATAGATAAAAAAGAAAAGAGGAGGCCAGGGAAAAACAACTCAGGATCCATGAAAATAGAATCAGAGAAATAAGTGACACCATGAAGTGTTCCAATGTCAGAATAATTGGAATCCCGGAGGGAGTGGAGAGAGAGGAATAGAAGATGTATTTGAGCAAATTGTAGCTGAGAACTTCCCTAATCTGGAAAATGACACAAACATTTGCATCCTAGGGGCAGAGAGGACCCCTCCCAAGATCGAGGAAAACAGGCCAACACCCCAGCATGTAATAGTAAAACTTGCAAATCTTAGAACCAAGGAAACCATCTTAAGGGCAGTTAGAGGGAAGAGAGTCCTTACGTACAGAGGGAGGAACATCAGAATAACGTCAGACCTATCCACAGGACCTGGCAAGCCAGAAAGGCCTGGCAAGACATATTCAGTGTACTAAACAAGAAGAACATGCAGCCAAGAATACTTTACCCGGCAAGGCTGTCATTTAGAATGGTTGGAGAAATGCAGAACTTCCAAGACCGGCAGCAACTGAAAGAATATGTGACCACTAAGCCGGCCCTGCAAGAAATATTAAGGGGGGTTCTATAAAAGGAGAAAGACCCCAAGAGTGATATACAACAGAAATTTAGAGGGACAATCTATAAAAACAACGTCTTCACAGGCAACATGATGACAATTAATTCATATCTTTCAATAATCACTCTCAACGTGAATGGCCTAAATACTCCCATAAAACGGCACAGTGTTGCAGATTGGATAAAAAGACAGGACCCATCCATATGCTGCCTACAAGAGACTTTTTGAACCTAAAGAAACATCCAGACTGAAAGTGAAGGGATGGAGATCCATCTTCCATGCCAGCGGACCTCAAAAGAAAGCTGGGGTAGCAATTCTTATAGCAGACAAATTAGATTTTAAACTAAAGTCTGTAATTAGAGACACAGAAGGACACTATATCATTCTTAAAGGGTCTATCCAACAAGAAGATCTAACAATTGTAAATATCTACGCCCCCAACATGGGAGCAGCCACCTACAAGGCCAACTGTTAACCAAAATAAACAGTCATATTGCTAACAATACGTTAATTGTAGGAGACCTCAATACTCCACTCTCAGCAATGGACAGATCATCTAAGCAGAAAATCAACAAGGAAACAAGAGCTTTGAATGATACACCGGACCAGATGGACCTCATAGATATATACAGAACATTCCACCCTAAAACAACAGAATACTCATTCTTCTCGAGCGCACATGGAACTTTCTCCGGAATAGACCACATACTGGGTCACAAATCAGGTCTCAACCGATACCAAAAAATTGAGATGATTCCCTGCATATTCTCAGACCACAATGCTTTAAAACTGGAACTCAATCACAAGAAAAAATTTGGCAGAAATTCAAACACTTGGAAGCTAAAGACCACTCTGCTCAAGAATGTTTGGGTCAACCAGGAAATCAAAGAAGAACTTAGACAGTTCATGGAAATCAATGAGAATGAAAACACATCGGTCCAAAACCTATGGGATACTGCAAAGGCGGTCCTAAGGGGGAAATACATAGCCATCCAAGCCTCACTCAAAAAAATAGAAAAATCCCGAATTCACCAACTAACTCTACACCTTAAAGAGCTAGAGAAAAAGCAACAAATGATGCCTAAGCCACGCATTAGAAGAGAAATAATTACAATTAGAGCAGAAATCAATGAATTAGAAGTCAGAAACACAGTAGATCAGATCAACAAAACTAGAAGTTGGTTCTTTGAAAGAATTAATAAGATCGATAAACCGCTGGCCAGACTTATCCAAAAGAAAAGAGAAAGGACCCAAATTTAAAAAATTATGAATGAAAGGGGAGAGATCACGACTAACACCAAGGAAATGGAAACAATTACTAGAAATTATTATCAACAACTATACGCCAATAAACTGAGCAATCTGGATGAAATGGAGGCCTTCCTGGAAACCTATAAGCTGCCAAGACTGAAACAGGAAGAAATTGACAACCTGAATAGGCCAATAACCAGTAACGAGATTGAAGCAGTGATCAAAAACCTCCCAAAAAAACAAGAGTCCGGGGCCTGATGGATTCCCTGGGGAATTCTACCAAACATTCAAAGAAGAAATAATGCCTATTCTACTGAAGCTGTTTCAAAAAATAGAAACAGAAGGAAAGCTTCCAGACTCATTCTATGAGGCCAGCATTACCTTAATCTCCAAACCAGGCAAAGGCCCCATCAAAAAGGAGAATTTCAGACCGATATCCCTGATGAATATGGATTCCAAAATCCTCAACAAAATCCTAGCTAATAGGATCCAACAATACATTAAAAGGATCATCCACCACGGCCAAGTGGGATTTATCCCCGGGATGCAAGGGTGGTTCAACATTCACAAATCAATCAACGTGATAGAACACATTAATAAGAGGAGAGAGAAGAACCATATGGTCCTCTCAATTGATGCAGAAAAAGCATTTGACAAAATACAATGTCCTTTCCTGATTAAAACTCTTCAGAGTATAGGCATAGAGGGAACGTTCCTCAAGTTCATAAAATCCATCTATGAAAAACCCACAGCGAATATCATCCTCAATGGGGAAAAGCTGAGAGCCTTTCCCTTAAGATCAGGAACACATCAAGGATGCCCACTCTTGCCACTATTCTTCAACATACTACTAGAAGTCCTAGCAACAGCAATCAGACAACAAAAAGAAATAAAAGTTATTCAAATTGGCAAAGAAGAAGTCAAACTCTCTCTTTTCACAGACGACATGATACTTTATGTGGAAAACCCAAAAGACTCCACCCCCAAATTACTGGAACTCATACAGCAATTCAGTAATGTGGCAGGATACAAAATCAATGCACAGAAATCAGTTGCTTTCTTATACACTAACAACGCAACTGTAGAAAGAGAAATTAGAGAAACGATTCCATTTACAATAGCACCAAAAACCATAAGATACCTCGGGAGAAACCTAACCAAAGAGGTAAAGGATCTATACTGTAGGAACTACAGAACACTCATGAAAGAAATTGAAGAAGACACAAAAAGATGGAAAAATATTCCATGCTCATGGATCGGAAGAATAAACATTGTTAAAATGTCTATGCTACCCAGAGCAATCTATACCTTCAATGCCATCCCGATCAAAATTCCAATGACATTTTTCAAAGTGCTGGAATAAATAATCCTAAAATTTGTATGGAATCAGAAAAGACCCCGAATCGCCAAGGAAATGTTGAAAAAGAAAAGCAAAGCTGGGGGGATGACGTTGCCCAATTTCAAGCTCTATTACAAAGCTGTGATCACCAAGACAGTATGGTACTGGCACAAAAACAGACATATAGACCAATGAAACAGAATAGAGACCCCAGATATGGGCCCTCAACTCTATAGTCAAATAATATTTGACAAAGCAGGAAAAAAACATGCAATGGAAAAAAGACAGTCTCTTCAATAAATGGTGCTGGGAAAATTGGACAGCCACATGCAGAAGAATGAAATTTGACCATTCTCTAACACCACTCACAAAGATAAACTCAAAGTGAATGAAAGACCTCAATGTGAGACAGAAATCCATCAAAATCCTAGAGGAGAACATAGGCAGTAACCTCTTTGACATTGGCCACAGCAACTTCTTTCAAGATACAGCTCCAAAAGCTAGTGAAACAAAAGCAAAAATGAACTTTTGGGACTTCAACAAGATAAAAAGTTTCTGCACAGCAAAGCAAACAGTCAACAAAACAAAGAGGCAACCCACAGAATGGGAGAAGATATTTGCAAATGACACTACAGATAAAGGGCTAGTATCCAAGATCTATAAAGAACTTCTCAAACTCAACACCCTAAAAACAAATAGGTGAAAAAGTGGGCAGAAGACATGAACAGGCACTTCTCCAAAGAAGACATACAAATGGCTAACAGACACATGAAAAAATGTTCATCATCATTAGCCATCAGGGAAATTCAAATCAAAACCACATTGAGATACCACCTTATACCAGTTAGAATGGCAAAAATTGAGAGGGAAAGAAACAACAAATGTTGGAGAGGTTGTGGAGAAAGGGGAACCCTCTTACACTATTGGCGGGAATGCAAGTTGGTACAGCCCCTTGGAAAACAGTGTGGAGGTTCCTCAAAAATTTAAAAATAGAGCTACCGTATGACCTAGCAATTGCACTACTGGCTATTTGCCCCAAAGACACAGATGTAGTGAAAAGAAGGGCCATATGCACCCCAATGTTCATAGCAGCAATGTCTGCAATAGCCAAATTGTGGAAAGAGCCGAGATGCCCTTCAACAGATGAATGGATAAAGAAGATGTGGTCCATATATACAATGGAATATTACTCAGCCATCAGCAAGGATGAATACCCAACTTTTACATCAACATGAATGGGACTGGAGGAGATGATGCTCAGTGAAATAAGTCAAGCAGAGAAAGTCAATTATCATATGGTTTCACTTATTTGTGGAACATGAGGAATAGCATGGAGGACATTAGAAGGAAGGGAAAGATGAAGAGGGGAATCAGAGGGAGAGAAGAACCATGAGAGACTATGGACTCTGAGAAACAAACTGAGGGTTTTAGAGGAGGGGGGTGGGGGGATGGGTTAGCCTGGTGATGGGTATTAAGGAGGGCACGTACTGCATGGAGCACTGGATGTTACATGAAAACAATGAATCATGGAAGACTACATGAAAAACTAATGATGTATTGTATGGTGATTAACATAACATAATAAAATTAAAAAAAACAAAAACAGCATATACAGAATGAGTAAAGCACCAGTGAAATGGGAGAGTTGGCTTTGTTGCAAAAGCAATGTGCAAGTAAAAAAGTTGTTTGTGAATGGAGCACAAATACAAACAACTGGAACTGCATGAAGAGTCAGTCCACAGCGTTGGGACTAAAGTTGTACACTGAGTTCTATTTCAAAGTCCTTGTTATTTTACAGTTTAGATGTGAAAAATAAAGTTCACAGGAGCTAAGTTTATTATCAAGACAATGGCACATGCTGATTTGTGTAATATATCACTGAGGTGCAGAAAGGTGAGGAAAGGCTAATTTTTACTATCCCAACACCCTCCAAATAAAACAATAAAAAGAGGAAAATTTGGGTGCATCCTGAGGGAAATTGAGCAGAGCTGATTTGAGCTATGTGCTACTTCCTGTACCTAACCACCTGTGAGATTATGTCCTGTGTCAGACAGCTCAAAGCATGAGCATGCAACTCTCCAGTGGTGACATAGAGTGTTACTCTCTACATCACCATTGGAGAGTGACAGTCTTCTATTGTTCTTGAAACCCAAAGAGCCAAGCATGACCTTTCCCTGAACTTCAGTATTTGTTGTATGCCCAAACTATTGTTTGGAATATCACAGCAATGGTTGCTGTGTCAATGCAGAGTTTGATGATTCCCAAGGCAGTTGGTGTTCGCTGGAGAACCACTTACTGAGTTTGACAACTTTGGTTTTGCTTGCATTGGGTTCTTCTGTGCTTAAGCAGAAATATCCTGAAAAGTTTCACTTGGTTTACTAGAATACCAAATATATGGGAATTTTGGCAAAACTGTAAAATATCTTGATATACTGGCTATTGTTGATAATTTGGGAAGGTTCAAAATGTTCAACCAAACTTTCAGAAAATTATTATCATTCTGGAGTCTGTTAGACAATGGCAAGTTCTCCGAATTTACCAAATTGGAGGGTCATATCTTTTTCCTGAAATGTTTGTGTGTTGGATATACTCAGGCCCATTTTTCCAGGAACACGTGACCTGGATTATGTCCAATGAACCCATCAGTGTCAGCAACAAATGGATGTCCAAAACCAACTTCAGCAAGGAAGATAAACTGAAGGGACTAATAGAAAGCAATTATTATCCCACTTAGTTACTGAAAACCACAGAAATTAAAGTGACAGTTAAATAAGATCATCTCAAAGCTGGTGTGCATATATTAATACTGCAGGGGTGTTCTGTTCTAGCTAAGGCAAATCAGCCTTGGAAATCTGGCACTGGCACTGTTGCATCTTGCTTTCTATTTCCTTTATCTATACACCTGAGATAGTTACCAGTGAAGTGTGAAAGGCTGTAGACAAAGTGCAGTGTTCTTACATAGAGGGACCATTATAATCTATGTGTCATGCTTGATAAAATTGTGATGATTAGTGCTTTGGCTATGGTAGTACTTTTCCTATAGCAGATATTATAATGAAAAGATAAAGGAATATGAATAGTGGCATTTTCTTCTCAGGACATAGGCCTCATGAATACCTTTAGTTATTCACTTAAGTGCTATTTTTATTTATTTATTTTTAATTTTTTAAATTTAATTTAATTTTATTATGTTAGCCACCATACATCATTAGTTTTTTTTTATGAATTCAGAGTATTTTTTTATTATGTTATGTTAGTCACCATACAGTACATCATTAGGTTTTTTTTTTAAGATTTTTATTTATTTTTTGACAGAGAGAGAGACAGCAAGAGAGGGAACACAAGCAGGGGGAGTGAGAGAGGGAGAAGCAGGCTTCCCCGCTGAGCAAGGAGCCTGACGTGGGGCTCCATCCCAGGACCCTGGGATCATGACCTGAGCCGAAGGCAGACGCTAAATGACTGAGCCACCCAGGTGCCCACATCATTAGTTTTTGATGTAGTATTCCATGATTCATTGTTTGCGTATAACACCCAGTGCTCCATTCAGTACATGCCCTCTTTATTACCTATCACCAGGCTAACCAATCCCCCCACCCCCCTCCCCTCTAAAACCCTCAGTTTGTTTCTCAGAGTCCATAGTCTCTCATGGTTCGTCTCCCCCTCCGATCCCCCCCTTCATTTTTCCCTTCCTTCTCCTAATGTCCTCCATGCATTCCTTATGTTCCACAAATAAGTGAAACCGTATGATAATTGACTTCCTCTGCTTGACTTATTTCACTTAGCATAATCTCCTCCAGTCCCATCCATGTTGATGTAAAAGTTGGGTATTCATCCTTTCTGATGGCTGAATAATATTCCGTTGTATGTATGGACCACATTTTCTTTATCCGTTCATCTGTTGAAGGGCATCTTGGCTTTTTCCACAGTTTGGCTATTGTGGACATTGCTTCTATGAACATTGGGGTGCATGTGGCCCTTCTTTTCACGAGAAAATCAGAATGGTTGAGAACAAATTTCATTGGTAAATTGCATTATGCAAGGAGAATTCGGTAAAATGATTAGTCACAAGATCAAGGAAATTGAAGTATCAACCTGAAATTAATAAAAAACATTAAACTTAAGAATTCTGCTATAATTCAGTCACTTTTGAATTTCAGAGATGTAAATGAGGTATTTGCTATAAAAAGTATTGCAATTGGATACAGGAAATATTTACTTTTAGATAATACATCACAATAATAACAATCTAAGTGTCCATAGATGAATGGACAAGAAATGTATTATATATATACAATGAAATATTCAGTCATTAAAACAATAAAATACTGCCTTCTGTGACAATGTGGAGGCCTTATGCTAATTGAAATAGATCAGAGAAAGACAAATACTATAACATCTCACTTACATGTGGAATCTAAAAAAAGCCAAACTCATAGAAATAGACAGTAGAATGGTGGTTATCAGGGGCTGGTGTGGGTGGGGGAATGGGGAGATGTTGGTCAAAATGTATAAACTTCTAGTTATAAGATGAATAGGTTCTGGGGATCTAATGTATAGCATGGTAACTATGGTTAACAATACTGTATTATATAGTTGAAAGTTACTAAAAGAATAGATCTTAAATGTTCTTACCACAAAAAAAGAAAGGTAATTATGTGAGGTGATGGAGGTGTTAATTAACCTTGTTGTGGTAGTTATTTTATGATATATACTTGTATCAAACATCACATTATACACCTAAACTTACACACTGTTATATATCAACTATATCTTAAAAAAGCTAGAGAAACAATAATAAATATTGTATTTTAGATAGTTAATAAGAAAGTAATCATTAAAATGGAGAGAATTATATCCAAAAGAGGCAAAACTTGATAAATCACATATAAAGTTTTTATGTTGAGAAATATATATTAAAAATAGGAAATTAAGATGCATGCTTTCGGATTGACTCAATTACTTTGAAATGCTCAAAAGTTAGCAAAATAGAAAGTCATACATAAAATGCAGACATTTTATAGACATTAGGCGCTACTGTAATGGCATGAATTTGGCATATGCGTTTATAACCGACGTGATCTGATTCACAAACTCAGGTATCATTAGGTGGACAAATAGTTATTTGTCCTTTGAGCAGGAAGCCCAGTCTTTTCTGCTTCCAAATGCCAGGTGAATAAGTTCATGCTTGCCATTGCTGCTTAACTCCACGTGTTGCCACTATTTCTTCAAAGATTGCCAGAGGTTTGTTATCTTACAATGATGTCTCAGGCATGAAGCACCTTATAACTAGAAGTGTCTCAGGCTACCAGGAGCATCACTGCAAGATGACAAGTTTTTTTTCTACTGTCCTGGTGGATTGTTAATAGTACTCCTTTTCTATTTAAAAGCATCATGGTTTAAAAAAGAATTATATGGTCTCCTTAGTTTTAAAGTTAGTGTACTGTTTCCACTTCACCTATTTCCCCTCAAATTATACTCACTTAACTAGAGTTATTCTTTCCAGAGAGCTGCCAGCATCAACTATATTAACCTTTACCTCTGAACCTTAGACATTTGCTTAAGCCTGAATCACAAGCTTAGACTGCTTTCCTAAGCATAATATTATTTCAGAGATCTCCTTGCTCCTCTTGTCTCTACAGTCCCCGAGCTCTTGATCTGCCCCAGTTGGTCTCCCTAGCTTTAAAACCAGGTTTGGAGTCTCTACCCTAAAAACCCTGGACTCAGTGTGGAAACGGATCGATCATAACTCCTGTGGTTAACTTCTCACACCAGCTCTCTCACATGATGTAACTGGTTTGACAAAGCCCCAAAAGATTTTGTAATAGCTAATCCTAGAGCAATGAATGTCTTGTTCTCAAGAACAATAAGCAAGAGGGTCATCCACTCATGTGACCCTTCATAGGACAATAAAGGATCAGCTTTTTTCATTTAAAATAATACACTACTTAATAATGAAAAGATAAATAACCCAGTTGGAAATTGGCAAAGGATTTGAATAAACATTTCTCCAAAGATATATGAATGGCCAATAAGCATTATGAAAAGATGCTCAACATCATTAGTCATTATGGACATACAAATTAAAACCACAGCAAGATACTTCTCATACCCATTAGGATGGCAATAATAATAATAATAATAGTAATAACCTAGACAAGTTTTGTTAAGGATGTGAGGAAATTGGAACCATTATATATTGCTGGTAGGATTGTAAAATGGTGTAGCCAGTTTAGAGAAAATGACAGTTTCTTAAGTTGAACTCAGAATTACCATATGGCCCAGCAATACCCAAGAAAAATAAAAATTTATGTCCATACAAAAACATGTATACAAATGTTCATAGAAGATTATTAGTAATAGCCAAAATGTAGAAACAATCCAAATAGCCATAAACTTATGAGTGGATAAATAAAATGTAGAATATCTATCTAATGGAATATTACTCAGCCATAAATAAGAATGAAGACCTGATATATGCTACAACATGGATGAAACTTGAAAACCTTGTGCTAAGTGAAAGAAGCCAGACGTGAATGGGCAAATACTGCTATGATTTCATTTATATGAAATGTCTGGAATAAGCAAATATATAGGGACAGAAAGTAATTTAGTTATTTCCAGGGGCTGGGAGGAGAGGAAATGGGGGAGTGACTGCTAATAAGCATGATTTTTTGGGGAAGTGATGAAATTTTTTGGAATTAGATAGTGGTGATGGTTGCACAACTTTGCGAATATACAAAAAACACTGAATTGTACACTTTTACAGGGTGAATTTTATGATATATGAATTACATCTCAATTTTAAAAATATGTTGCTTTGAGTCATTGGATAATTCGATTTTTGTTCAAGACTGATGAGTTATTGTTAATGAGTTTTTAGAGATGATGTTAAACCTAGAACTAGATAGAGAGTGAGAGAAATGTTCTGTATAAGGCAAATTCATTTGCGAAATATCCCTTCACCCTCCTCTTTCTCCCCTCCACACACCTATACAGATTTTGTATTTTACTTCCATTACTTGTATTGTAATTCTTTTCACATTGGTCTGTCCAAGTAATCCCATTATAACATGAATACTTTTTCTTAAAAAAAAAGATTATAAAATAGGTAAACCTTTAAGATTACTTATTTTCATTCATTTTTCCACAGGATTTCCATTAAATAGTGAGATCCTTGTAATTTAAAATATGATATTCGCAAAAATTCATTTGGATATACCTTAAGAGATATATGACCAAAAGGTCGTCACTCTATTATAATCAGTCTTCTGAAAGGGGGTTGCAAACTGGCGGCTCCAGATCAACATCTGGTCTGCAAAGATATCATATATTCACCTCAACTCCTTGTTCTGTAGGCATTTGTGTTTATGACTTCTTTTGAAAATTTGAGTTTATTAGAATTATTGGTATTGTCTTTTTTCCCCTTCCATCTCTCTTGTTCCTTTATACCCTCCCTCCTTTCCATTCTTACCTTTTTCTTTCCTTTTATTGTCTTTGTGCTTGCAAACTTGTGTCTGTCACATAATTAGCTCAAATTCAGAGATTGGATTTAGGCTCATTAATCCCTTTATTTTTGGGTCAGCATAGCCCAAGTTGGGTAAGTTCATACATACAGAAACTCCCAGTATAGCTTTCCATACAGATCAGGGAGATTCATTCCTTTCTGTATTATATTAAAATACAATTCTTATTATGATGGTATCTACAAAGGTATCTCCATTTCCTCATCCACTTTAAGTCAGTTACGGTAATGACCTTCTCTGTTACATTACTCAAGCGGAAGCACAAAAACAAAGGGAGCTTGGAGCGGCTGATGAGTTTAAGAAAATTACATAATTTTCATAGATAAGATGGTCTGTCCTTTACTTAAGAGGTACATTTTTCACATCCTCTGGTTGAGTTAGACAAAGGGCACTTAAATGTGAATCTAACATGGTCACACATTTGTTCTTTCTGGAAGGAGACTCAGACTGAGTTCAGTGTGGCATATTTACTGAGGAATGCCCTGAAGGATGAACACCTCTGGAAGTCAAGCTGTGATACAGGCCCAAGGACAGCCATGGCTGACCACACAGGAGCTCTGCAACTAGAATGGTCCTTTAGAGTTGTTTCCCACTAGACCAAGATGGGCAATCCTTTATAGTCCCTCATCAATAAATTATTAGATGTCAGTTGTCTCAGTTAACCTTCAGTAAGGAGATTTCTGTAGCTGAGACAGTCCCTGAAAAGACTGACAGCTATGGGCATCTGCTGATGGAACTCCCAGCAGCTGGAGCAATATAGGTCCTTCGTTGAAAGGGTATCTGATTGGTACATTACAGTCACCACCACAAATCACATGTAGAGAATATTGCTATCAGTGTCAAGCAATTAATGAATCAATCAATAGCTGGTTTATATACATAGTAGATATTTAAGGACACGAACTTCATTTTTTTTAGTCACTTGATGAATTTTAAGTCCTTTTGTCTCTCTTCTTTTCATTTTTAAGCTGGGAAATCAGTGTGGACTGAAACAACATACACTTCAACTCTTTTGAAAATCATAATTAGCTAGTCCAGGAATCCCCTCTCCTAAATACCAATACTTTTTAGGACTAGGAAGAAAAGTAAAACAAAGCCAATAAAAGCTGTTCTGGGAACGTTTTTGATCCCAGGAAGTATGCCCTCTTCAGGTTGTGTCTCAGTCATGATACATCTGCTTTAGGTGTTCAGTAACTGAGCCTTTCTGGAGTTTGAGTGAAAACTGTGATAGGCAACAGCTCTTCTGGATCTGGCCTAGACTCACTGATACACAAAAGGCTTGGTGAGCTGGCTGGGAGAGGACCACTTACTTTTTTGCTCTTTTTGTCCCTCTTCTCATTTTCTGTAACCCTCCTAACAGTATGTTGTATTTGAAAAACTAAAACGATAACTCACAAATTCTGATTTGTGTCATCTCCAGAATATCTTTAAAAAAAAAAATCCTTGGGCAATGCCAAACTAAATAAATTTTTTCCCCCTCTGTGCTTCATTTGAAATGATTTATGCAGAACCTCCTTCAATAGTAATCTTTATGTTTCAAAGACTGAAATATTTGTTTTGGTTTTGAAATAGTTTCACAATCTTTGTCTTCAGAACTATACTTAATGTCTTCACAAATGCCAAATCTCTTACATAAGGCTTTTCTTTATTTTATTAAACACTAAATATTTATGCATGAATAAAAACTTTACATTACATTTTGAAGTTCTTAAGCTTTCTAAAATTTATTTTAAACGTATTCTGGATGTTAGTAGGCCCGATATATATGTAGTTACTTAAAATAACTTCTAAACCAGGGTCATAGTCAAATTCAAGACTTCCCAGACCACAGTATAAACTTGGATATAAATTTAAGGCAGATAATCTGCTTTTTACAGTAGGGAAGCTTCCCTACAGCAGGTTTGCTCTGAATCCCTTTTTCTACTTTATTTCTTTAGGTGTGGAATTTATGTATCTTTATTTTTAGTTCGAATGCTTCTGATATTTAAGAAGAAATCATCCTTGACAGAAAAAACTATTGTATTTCCTCCAATTCATAGTTTGCATGAACTGATTCCTTTGTATCTCTATTACCTCTGCAATCCAGGCTACTTATAAACTTTAATCAACCAGCAGTCTTAGTTAAAATATTCAAACAGTTAGAAATAATGAATCAGTTTGGAGTGTACATTCCTCTCTGTGCTTGGATTTACAAAGTATACTTAAGGATAGTTTGTCCACTATAAACTTAGTTCTCTTCATCTAGTTACAATACATATAGTTGTTATAGTCATTAATCCTTATAAGACAAAGAGAATGAAAAGGTTATATCGATAAATACAGACCAAAACTATAGATTAAATACTAAATCTAAATCAAAATCAAAAGCTTGGGACGCCTGAGTGGCTCAGTTGGTTAAGCATCTGCCATTGGCTTGGGTCATGGTCCCAGAGTCATGGGATCAAGTCCCACATCAGGCTACTTGCTCAGCGGGGAGACTGCTTCTCCCTCTGTCCGCTGCTCCCCCATTTGTGTGCGCTCTCTCTCTGACAAATAAATAAATAAAATCTTTTTTAAAAAAATCAAAAGCTTGCATGCCATAGGGCATTGGGAGATGACTTTAAGTATTTGACTTAATACTTAAGCCCAGGACCCTGGGACCATGACCTGAGCTGAAGGTAGACGCTTAACTCAACGGAGCCACCCAGACATACTGAGCTTTAGATTTTTGATTTGGCATTTAATCTGTAGTTTTGGTCTGTATTTAATCAATATAACCTTTTCATTCTCTTTGTCTTTATAAGCATTAAGTACTTGACTTAAGTATTTGTCATTCGTTCGAATTGTAATAGGATTCTAGGGGGCAGGGAAACATTGTTAGAGAATAGTTTCAGAATGGAGAAAGTGAACGACAAATAGAAATCACTTGTCTATTAAGTTTTATCAGTGCAAGGGCAACACTTAAAAATATATAACTTTTTTACACCTACTAAGTTAGAGTAATCTATTTCTTTGCCGGATGTTATAGTACCATATCTGTGTCATTCCCTCACTCCCCCACCTTTTTTTTTTTTTTGCATGCAGGGAAATGCTAGATAAGTTGGGAGAAGGGAGCCTCCTACCCTCCGTAATCAGTATCTGTGAGGGGAAGAGGAAAGGAAAGATTTACTGATGAGCATAATTTCACTACCAAATCACCAAGAAAGTATTTCATTTCCAAGAACACTAACATAAAAAGAGCAAACTCATATATTGCTGATGATTCAGTGTTGGCAAGAAAGACTACAAAGGCTTTTTCTAATAATGAATCATATGGTAATGTCATGTTAGGTGGCAAATAACTTAATTACTCTTAATAATTTATAATTCCAGTGGTCAGCTTATATGTTGCAGATGTGAGATACATTAAAAACACATTTCATATTACGCACAACATTTTGGTTTGCTTTTTCCATAAAACCTGAATGCTTTTCTCTGTCTTCTGTGCATTGGAGTTGAGTAAAAACATCCACTACTTCTCTAATACTCTGTCTTCAATCCCTGTCTTAGTCTGCTTGGACTGCTGTAACAAAAATACCATAGACTGGAGGGGCTTAAACAACAAACATTTATTTCTCATAGTTCTGGAGGCTAGGAAGTCTGGGATCAGGGTGCGGGCAGATTCCTGGTGGTTCTCTTCTTGCTGTGTTCTCACAAGGGAGCTTTCTGGGGTCTCTTTTATGAGGTCACTAATCCCACTAATGAGAGCTCTAACCTAAATCACCTCCCAACGGCCTTATCTCTAAATAACATCTCGTTGGGGATTAGGTTTCAACATGTGAATTTGGGGGAACACAAACATTTAGTCAGTGGCAGTTTCCTTTATTATATCCACTTTTTTTCACTCTTTACCAGAAAATATTTCAAACAATAAATTAAGATTGTTATTTTTTGAGGCACTCTCTGTAGATCCCCTTCCCCTCCAGTTTGTGTTTGCAAATCTGTTAGACACTGAGAAAATATAATAGAATTAAACCATATGTTTCCTATTGAGGCTGCCTGTAGCTTATAAAGATTCTTTGTGAAAATTTGAAAAAGGTGTCCCTTCCCCTCACAGCCACAGCCCTGCACCAGGGCCCAAGCCTGGAGGGCAGAACAGGCCAGATTTCAGCCCCTGCTCTGCCTTCAGCTGGGCACCTGTTTGGCATGACCAGCAATATACAGGGCCTTGTTTCTCCCTTCCTTTCAGGAGTGTTCACTGAAGTTGGGGAGAGTGATAGATAGGCAACAGGTAGAATACTATGTTAGTATTTACATTTAGTAAATGTGGGATAATGTGATATGAACTTGGGGTAGAAACCCAGAGAAGATAAAAAACACAGTGGAGGGGAAGACTGATTTTCTACTCTAAGTAAGAACTTCTGATTTTATTTCAAAACATGTAAGTCCACTTGGGTCTTGCTAAGCATGGGTCAAGATAACCCTGGCTACCATTTGTTGAGAAGCAGAGGCTTCTTTCTAAAGTCTATGAGCTCTTGAGTTTCATCTACTCTCCAAGAGAGAAGGAGGGGACTTTCCAAATGACTGTTATCGGACTTTCCACCACATGCTGGCAGATGGAGGTTCAAGCCAGTTCTAATTAAATCTGAGGAAATCAAGAAATGCCAGACATTATGCTAAGAATTTAATATGCACTTGCTCAAACGATCCTCAAAACACCCTGTGAAGAAATGGCTTTTCATGTCATCCTCATTTTACAGATGGGGAAACTGAAATTTAAAAGAGTTCAGGAATTAACCCAAGGTCACCAACTGGTAAATGGTAGAGTCTAAATTTAAACTGAGGCAGTGATCACATGTGTCACCACCTGGCTACACTGCCTGGCTTTATCAGGTCTGATTCCTCAAGTCTTAGAGTTTACAGTAGGCATATAGTCTTGGCAGGCAACTCCATGACCCAGCAGTTCTAGCACAAATCAGAAGGACTTACGTTAAAATACTGGTATTATGAACAGAGTAAAAATAGCAATATGTCAATATCAATCGTGCTTGTTATTTCTTGAGGTGGACAGACACTGAACTGGGTTTATTTATGGGATACAATGCAAGATAAGTTATGCATACATGGCAGATTTGTAGCATATCATTAACACATCTGTAAAAACAGCTCAAATGTTCTTCAAAGCCCTTTAGGGCTTTCCCGATCCTGTTTGTTAATTGGTGATCTTTTGAGTTATCATGTATTTTATGCCTTTTTCACATGTACTTGCCATTCATGCCTGCTATCCACGCCTTCCTTCTTCTCTAAGCAGGAAGAAGGCATGGGTGTAGGGGTCTGGGTAAGAATTGGTATTAAGTTTGAAGCCTAGGCAACCTGCACAAGAGCCAAAAGGAGGCGATACTCAGTCTGGTTGAAGATCTTACTGGTGTGGGTAGAGGGCCTGAGGTGGGAGCTCTGAGGCAAGAACCCATGGAGTTCTTGAAATGTACAGGCAGGAGAAGGAGGCTTTTCAAATGACTGGTATTGGACTACATACCCATTTCTGATAGATTTAGTTTCAAGTTGGTTTCAATTAAGTCAGAGAAGGAAAATTAAGGAATGTGAAATTACCTCCATCCTGAATATCATAGGAAAGGAGACCACAGAATTTATAATCCAAGTTGAGATCCTTCTGAAGAGAAAAGGGCATTCTGTTACTATAGGCATGAACTCTGTGTGTCCCAAGCAAATTAGGAGTGCAATTCACATCTGCCATATCCATAGTTGTTTATCTTTGTGCAGTATTTTAGAATTTAACCATATATAGAATGTAATACCTGTTTCACTATATACATTTGTATAATTTATAAAAATAATTCCCTGAGCATCAGCCACTATAGGCTCATTTGAACAGCCATCTCCTTCTTACTGGGTCATCCTTTAAAAAATATTTCTATTTGAAGTTTATCAAGAGTCCTTCAACCTCAGCAATATGTGTATTAGTCTATTTTATAAATTGAGTTATCCAAAATCTGGGTCAGAAAGTTAAAAGTGAAAGGAAAAGCTAATCATTGAAGTCAAGTATAATATAAAGCTCTCCCAAATGAACTCCTTAAATGCACACTACTCAGCTGGGTCTTCAGAGTCCCTGATAATGTATCCATCTAGCCAGTATTCCTCCTGCTTCTCTGTTCTCTCGACTCCTCTGCCCCTGCCTTTACCACAGGCTTATTTTTTATTTAAAGTGATTTATTTGAATTAACATTTTACTGTGTCATCCTGAAATCACTGAATACAATGACTTATACAGAACCAAATTAGAATATCCAGAAATTTCTCTAAAATTTTGTCTGAGACCCTGAACTTTGTGGCAACAGTGGCACCATCTCTACCACCATGCTAAACACATTCTGTCAGTGCTCAGAATTAAATGAAAATCATTAGCAATAGTCAAAAAGAAAAGTGTGAAGAACATTATAAATGAGCTTCACACGGTAAGGTCTTTGGAATAGTTTTCTATAATAATACTTATGGGGTTGATGAAAGCAGCAAACACTGAAAAAGTGCCATCAGAAATTTGTATTATCTACTGTGCGGTGAAGCAGAGCATTTTACATGGTGAACGAAGGCTGTAACCAGACTCTGAGCAGTGCATATCACTACATTCTCTGTTACTGGTTCTGATGGCTGCAAACCATGTATCTACCAGAATAAGACAAGTATTTGGAAAACTTATAAATAAATCTATGCAATAAACTGTTATCAATGTAGTTTCAACTATGCCTTTACCACACTTACCTTAATCTGCCTCCAAAATATCCTACTCACTTCTGCATTGGACCTTTGATTAAACTGAGAGGTACTGAAATGCCCTTTATTCCAAATCTCATCTGCCCTAATACCTGCCTAGCAGAACGCTATAAATTCCAGTTCAAATGATCAAATTCCTCTAGTGGGATTATCTTCTCTGTCTCCAATGCCATGTTTCTGTGTTCTCCTATACTATTTGTCACAGACTATTTTCTCTCTAGTCTATAGGTAACCATGTAATTTATTATCCAAATCAGGATACTTTTGAAAGTGAAAAGATGTACTAAAAATAATTAACAGGTGTTAATTGATGTATAATAAGCACGAAACAAGTGAGATGTCTCATCAACCAATTGGAGGTTTTTAGATGTGTGCCTATCTGCTCCCACTAGGCATCATTACCTCTGTCAAAGAAAAAATCCTTGAGGGCTGTATTTTTATATATTTATATACCTACAGTGCCAAGCATAGTACTCTCTGTGTAGAAAACACCCAGTAAACATTTGTCATATTGACTTTGTTGAGTGGTTTGACTTGACCCATTTTGCTTTCCTTTTGTATATTGTTTGCCCACTTTAAGAGGAAACTTGCATTTTTGAAAGTGAAGTTTATGTCTGGAAAACTTACCTCTGTATATCAGAAACAAATGTTTTAAAATAAAACTGAAAAAAAAAAAGATGAGGAAAGGGTGGGAACTGGTTCTCACCATGAGACACTGCCACTCATAAGCATATGGAGACTCTTCTCTTTGCCAAAACATCTGTTTGCTATTGTGTAGACATGGTCTCCCCAATGTGATCTACATTTAAAAGTATGTTATTACATATTGATCTATGACTAAAGGTCACACATGGAATCTTGTGAAATTTACTGATGGCTTTATCACTGGGAGGTAGAACATAAAATTCATTCAAGTAACTCCTCAAGCTGAATTTTTGAGATTGTGTGCAAAGAGCCGGATATAGAAACACATATTTGTTCTATACACATGGGCAGAGGTATTGCATGTAGTGTGCAAGACTTTTGGAGCATCGAAGGACTTCATCTATGCCCACTCTGTATGGGACTGATATGGGAAGTGGAAGGGAATTAGGGAAGAAACAATCTTTGATACTGTTGACAGCTCTTAACCCCTTTGTCTTTGAATTTATTCCTTTTTTCTTCTGTGACTCTTTCCTGCTTCTCCTCTTACCTCTCTAATCAATTTTCCTCCCTTTTTTTTTTTTTAAGATTTTATTTACTTGAGAGAGAGAGCAAACAAGAGAGAGAGCACAAGGGCGGGAGAGGGAGGAGAAGACTCTCCGTTGAGCAAGGAGCCCGACACGGGGCTCGATCCCAGGACCCTGGGACCATGACCTGAGCCGAAGGCAGATGCTTAACTGACTGAGCCACCCAGGAGCCCCACTTTTCCTCTTTCTTTTCCTAGCTCCTTTTCCTTCAACTTCCCATTTAATAAAGGCCCCAAGGGAAGTTTATCAACTTACATGGTTTTATGTGTTGCCTTTCTGCAAGAGATCCGGTCTATACTTACAAGCGATAAGTGAAGAATCCAGTTTCCTAGTGCTTAGTGTTTAGCAGATAAAAGCATAAATTTCAGAAGGCGTAAGTCTGGTTCTGGCCTTGTAATGATCTCCCAACATGGACTTGGGACAAATTATTTACCATCTCCAAGTTATTTTCTTTTATGTAAAATGGAAATAAAATTTGCAATGCTTACTTTTGCAGAACTGTAGTGCAGGTAAAACACAAAAATGGTGAGAAAGTACTTTGTTTAATGTACAGAACTATTAAAAACATCACTCTAAATATTACCAAGGAAAACAAATGTAAAACTATAACCCTGACTACTTTCCTTAGCAACATTCTGAATTTGCATCTATTTGCTGGACATTTATCTCCACATGGTTGTCTTCCAGGCACCTCAAATTCAACATTTTCAGAAGTAAATTTTTTGTTTTTTTTCCCACGGGATTTCCCTTCCCCTTGTCCTCTGCCTCCTGTATTTCCTCTATTAGTTCAGGCATCACCATCTTTCCGGTTTTCTCAACTGGGAGCCTGGAGGACATCTCTAACCCATCTCTCTAGTGAACCTGTGTACTTGCTTCTCCAATCGGTTTATATATCTTATGGATTCTTCCTCTAAAATGCCTCTTGAATACACAGACCATTTCCTTCAGACTGCTGCCAGTCTTTTGCCCTATTCAGATTCTGATCTTTCTTCATTCTTCGTTCTATCAACAGTATATTATCTCTAGACCAATTGTAACTTCTTATGGGAGAGGACCAGTGCTTCCTTTTGGCAGTGCCTGTGGACACAGTCTGTGCAATATAAGATAGACCTGATATTTCAGTTCTTTCCTGATGTCACTATGTGTCTCAGAGTGTGCAGTCATGATATATATTTCAGCCAACTGAAATATATTCCCTTAAATAATATACAGAGGCATCCTTGATGCCCTGGTCCAGGGGATTTGGTGCATGGTGAATCTCCTGAGAGAAGAAATGGGCTGATACATTTCCTTAGTGCAACCAAAATCCTACCTGCAAACAAGGACAACAATTACGGGATAGCAGGAAAGCAACAGAACTCTACTGGTGTCACTTATTTCCAAGTTACTAATGTGCATGAATTACAATGGGATTTTTGGTTACTTAAGTTCAGGCAATGGTCTCTACATCTTATGTCTCAAGCTGTGCATCTTTGTACCCTGAAATATGTATTCATGGCAAAAACAAATCTTGTGTTTACTTTGTGAGACCAGAAACAGATGAAGATAAAACAAAAACTAGCCTCAAAACTTTTTATTGTGTTTATTCTTCATCTGTATGTCTCCTAAAAACCCTTGTTTTTCACTTTTATATAAAAACTTGTGAATCAGTTAAAAACAACATCAAGTCTCACATGCAAACAGAAGAGTTGCTCTTTCTTCCCCACGTGTTTCAAATTAGTTCAATTTGTTCATCAGTGAGAAATAAAACAGTAGACTGAGTTCCTGGCAGAGGCTAATCTAGAAATATGGAAGTATTGAAAAATTAATATAACATTAAGACTTAGAATACAACGTTAAGACTCAGAGATGATAAGTTTCTTTTTCTGGGAATTCATCTGAGACCTTTCACAGTGGTGCATCTTAGTATTCCTGAAATGCTGTTTCTCCTACTTCCTGTCCAAGTGAAAGATTATACTGAAGGAAGGCACTGACCTTTCCAGTTTTATATTACTGAGGCTATTGAGCTAAGAATTCATCTCAAAGTTAAATTCATAATCTTGAGATTGGTTTTGTTTTCTACCAAATCACAAAATTATAAAAATTAGTTATAGCTTTAAAACTTAGACCATTTAGGGGCGCCTGCGTGGCTCAGTTGGTTAAGCGACTGCCTTCGGCTCAGGTCATGACCTGGAGACCCAGGATCGAGTCCCGCATCGGGCTCCCTGCTCAGCAGGGAGTCTGCTTCTCCCTCTGCCCCTCCCCCCGTCATGTGCTTTCTCTCTCTCTCTCATTCTCTCTCTCAAATAAATAAATAAAATCTTTAAAAAATAAAAATAAAAAAATAAAACAGACCATTTATTCATTTATTTTCAAAAAAGCCTCCCCTTTAAAAGAGAATACTTACATAGCTCTGACTCTGTGCCAGTCATCGTTCTAAGCCCTTTACACATGTTAACTCATTTAATAATCACACCAACTATATAAAGTAGATACCATTATTGTACCCAATTACTTATGAGGAAACTGAAGCAGCATAAAGAAATGAAAAATGACTCCCTATCTTCCATCTCATCTTGTTCCAAGATGAAACTCCAAAGACCCTCAGACTTACTACACATATTTATTCCTGTGTTTACTTAGGAGTTGTGATGCCATTCATTCATTCTACAGATATATTTTTTAAGATTTTATTTATTTATTTGACAGAGAGAGACACAGCGAGAGAGAGAACACAAGCAGGGGGAGTAGGAGAGGGAGAAGCAGGCTTCCCACAGAGCAGGGAGGCCAATGTGGGGCTCGATCCCAGGATCCTAGGATCATGACCTGAGCCGAAGGCGGACGACCAACAACTGAGCTACCAGGCGCCCCTACAAATATTTTTAAGCACAGACTGTGAGCCAGATGCCAGATAGACCTGGAGAACAAAGATATTTGCACAGACCCTGCCATAGAAGAGCTCATAGTCCAGTGAGAAGAAAGACAAGCTAAAGGACGACTGCATGAGTGAGACCAGAGTGAAAGTGTAATGGGGCCCTCAAGCCGAGGGTGGGGGGGTCAGGAAAGAAAGTAGAGTGACCTACATCTTTGAGATCAAGTATGGGAGGACATCTGATCCAAGGAGCAGACTGCAGACAGCATAGAGATGGGAACAGGCATCTGAGTAGATCTGTGTGGCTGGAGTATAGAGCATGAGAAAAGACCTGAAGCTTTGGAATTCAACTGAACTTAATTCTCTAATACTTATTTGACAGGTGTCTTAGGACACTTATTCTGACCCTCAATTTCCTTATCTATAAAGTCATGAGGATTGAATGAGATAACGTGCATACTTGTTACCTATGGCTGCTGTAAAATGTTACCACAAATTTGATGGCTTAGAACAACAGAGATTTATTCCTTCATGGTTCTGGAGGCCAGTAGTTTGAAATCAGTATCACTGGACTGAAATCTAGGTGTCATCAGGGCTGCACTCCTTCCAGAGGCTCTAGAGGAGAATCCATTCCTGGTCTCTTCCAGCTCTTGAAGCTGCCGACAGTCCTTGGCTTTTGGCTACATCACTTCAATTTCTACTTCCGTGGCCACATTTTTTCTCATCTTCTGTATCATTTCCCTCTGCCTCTCACGAGGACATTATGATTGCATTTAAGGCTCTTCTGGATAATCCAGGATAATCTCCCCATCTCAAGATCATTAATTTAATTTCATCTGCAAAGACTCCTTTTCCATATAAGGTAACACTTACAGGTTTCAGGTGTTAGGATCTGATATCTTTAGACAGTCATTATTCAGCCTACTACAATATGTAAAAGATACTGGCACATTAGAGGCCCTCAATGCATGCTAATTCCTACCATCCCTATATTATGCTTTAGCTGGGTCATTGATGGGTCCTAGTCTCTTGTACCTGCTGGCCTTTCTATTTCTAAGTGATGGTTAGACAACTTTGGTATCCCAGACAAGCTTGTCACTATAAAGATGAAAGGAACACAAAGATTAATAGCTTTGTGTTAATGCAGGAAATAATTCTTACTTATTTTGCTAATGCAGTCCAAACCATTAAGATTATTATGTTGAGGACCCAGTGGTACATTTCAGAGAGGGCTTTTCTTCCATGTTTCATTTTGCCAGGCATGGCAATGGGCTTTGTATATGATTAGAGTAGATATATATTGATCTTTTTTTCCTCCAGGCATTACTCATTCTTCTTTGCCCATCAGTGTATGGGAAGAATAATCACTGCAGAGGTCAAGTAGCACTTAGGAACAATTTAGGAGTCAAAGCACTAGGCTATGAGCTTTGGGATAATGCTCAACTTTACACAGACTCATCAACTCTTACATTTATTTTGACAATGAGACAAATATTTTCATAACCCACCAGCCCTAAGTCAAGAGGGCAAACCACAAGGATTTGAATAAAATATTTATTGTCCTGAAAAAGTAAAAATTTGAATTCACTTATAGAATTACTGGTAATGGAATAATGAAGCAATTGGGTATCTGAAACAAATAATGACTAAAAGGATATATAATTCAAGGATGTGACCCACTCCAGGTTCCAAAGTTTGACTGACTTGAAATTCTTCTACTTTGACCACTGGGCCTAACTTTCCACATTAGCACTTTAAAAGTCATTTCTTTACTCAAAACTGTGCCCCCTAACACATTTGCTGCCAGTATATTTGTTCCATATTGGTAGTCATCTTCATCACTCCTTTTTTCTCCTTTTACTCAGATTATATCAATAAATATATCTTGGGTAACTTCATGTGCTAGAGGCATTAAGCTTGCCTCCAAGGAACTTTTAGTCTTAACCTGAGTTTTCCCCAAAAAGCCGAAGCTAGGGTAAGGACTTGAGGACAAGTGGTTTATTTTAACAGTTGTCCTAAGGAACAGAAGTATTGTATTGAGAAGTTAAAATAGGAACTGAGGAAAAGCCAGTCCGAGAATTGTGATTAAGCTAGTTATTGGTGTGGGCAATTGAGGCTGAATCTTCCTTGGGACTCACTGAGAATTCATGTAAAATGTGCCTTGGAAATTTTGGCTGAGGAGACAGTAAAGGGGAATATTTATTCATTGGTTCCTGTCCTTCATTGGTCAAGGGTTCCTTGTACTTCCATGTTTGTTCATGCTTCAGAATGCCTGAGTGGCTCCCTGCAGCAGGGATCCCAAGTGATGGTGGAAGGGCACTGGGGCAGAAAATGAGAGAGTTAGTCCTCTTAGCTAAGATGGATGAGGTGCCTCCAAGTTACACTGGCCATAGGTGGTGGCTTTACCAGTGTCTGAACTGAAAAGATAGGCCATGAAAATGTGGGAGGCAGGGCATTTTGCCCAGTACCTACATAGAAAGCTATGAGCACAAAGTATAAACAGTAGTTTGTGATAGCTAAGTACACAATATCACAAGCTATGCAGAAGTCATTGCCAAAGGAGTACAGAGACAGAAAGTATATTTGGGGGTTTATTGTACAGTTTTTCAGGACTGGATGTTCAAAGAAGTTTAATTGAAAAAAGTGAGTTTCAATCTAGGACTTGAAGGAGGAATAACATAGTGCACATCAGTTGTGTTTTCCACTCAGCATCCACTTGTCCTTCTTTTGGTAACCAAATAAAATTCTTTTTAAAGAATGACTCTCCTTTTCCCTTAGCCCATGTGCCTTGGTTTCCTCCAGCCCATGGGTAGAAAAGACAGGAGCCTATGCAAATCAGAGCATGGTGCTCCCTGGCCACTGGGATTCAATATGAGAGCAGTTACAATGAAATGAGACTTTTCCTAAAATTTCTGGGCAAGAGATTTGCTCTTATTTGCTGGATTTAAAGCCAAGATGATGCAAGGTGTAGACTTGCTATAATTAACCTGTTCCTTTGAGGGTGAGGCTGCTTGAGGAGGTGGAGTTGAGAATCAGAGAAAGAAAAACTAACACCCAGAGATGATGTTTGAGTCCCTGCCCCAAGTACTACTTGAAGCCAGAAGTTCCTCTGGGTTTTTCAAATCTATGAACCAATAATTTCCCTTTTATATTTAAGTCAGGTTTAGATGGATTTTCAGTTGCCTCCAACAACAAAAGCAGCAACAAATCTTATAACTCAGGTAACTTTTAGGCACTTTTGTCTTCTCTATAATTTATTCAATTTTTTAAACTTTAATTATAATGATTCCAGTGTTTTCTTCCTCAAACTTTTCACTTGAGAATGAAAAAAGAGAGGAGAATGATTATTTTCAAAACACAAAAAATCAAAATAGGGTAGAGACAGGTAAGGTGTGACTTGGAAGTTTGATTATATAATATGACAGATCGCGTGCATGTCTTATTTATAAGATATCTTGTAGTTCTATCATGTGGAGGAAAAGTACACAAAATTATAGTGTCTTTCTCCATATACCTGCACTGACCCTATAAATTTGTTGTTGGCTTTATATGAAAATTGTGAAGGTTGCAATATCAATCAAGAACCTAATCAGACTATTTCTGAACGACCTACATTTCCAAGCAGGACACAAGTAAAGTGAAGATGAATTTGCAGGAAAAAAAATTATCCTAATGCCAGGAAAATCTCTAGACAATGAGATGGTTACTTACTTATTACATTTATTGGATTTTTCCCATTATGTACTAGCTTCTAGCACAGTTGTGCATCAAAAATCTAAAAGATTGAATGGTCATGTCTGACATTATAACTCAGTCTATAGTAAACATAAAGAGTAAGCTTGAGATGCAAATAGCATTTCAAATAAAGCCAAGTAAAGACCTAGGAAGGAAATTGGCCATGGCCATGCTGATTTAGGATGCTCGGTGGAAGGGAGCCCCATCAAGCTCACCATAATTTCAGATTCTTAATATGAACTGGAAATACAGCTACCTTTGTATTCATACATTATTTTTTCATCCAGGTTGTCTAAACAGCTAGTAAACCATGACCAGTTTACACAGTCTTGGCCTTTGTCCTCTATAACAGACTTTACTCTTAATATGTTAGGAATGATTGAAATCACATGAGCAGCCATTTGTGCTGAACACATTTAAAGCTTCTATCTTATGGAAACTCCATACTGGATGGTCATTATTCTTGCTGGAAGTTGTATTAGAAGCAGGACTATTACATCTATATATCTATAGAGTAAAAGTTAAATTAGAAGATTGAAGCTATTATATTGGATCCACAACCTTGGAAAAAATCTGGATTGAAGTTCTCCACTGTCCGAATCAATCTCTATCCATCTTTCTTTTTTTTTTTTTTAAACCCATGTTAGGTCTTTGCACACACTTAGAACTCAATGCATGTATCTGAACTAAATTAATGATATAAAATGTGAACCTTCTTTCAGCAGCAGAATTTGATATTGTGTCCAAGGCTTGAGTAGGACACTTAACATTTAATTTCTGTTATGTTTTAAAATTAGATGGAAAAGAAGCTATTTTAGAGATAATATCTTTAATCCTCAAACCTCATATACAGTCATCTAATATATCTCCAGTCATACCAATATGAGCAAGAAATGATTTCTGAAACAGAGTAAAATTTTATTTTTAAAAAATGAATGCTATGCAATATTTGGCATAAAAATTGAAGAAGTTCATGAAATCAAATAACATGCCTCCCTCTAATAGAACAAAGAATCACTGCTTTGAACTAAAAGGAGGTGGCTTTGTTAAACAAAAATATTTATTTTGGTTTGGTTTAAGTTCTCAGAAATACCATATTAACATAGGGAATCATTTTGAAGATGATTTGGGTATTTAAAACTGCTCCCTGAATAACTTGAATCTCTTCTGGTGGGACATTTCACTAATCTGAGACAAGCTTGATTTTGTTAAATTCCTGAATCCCATGTTTGGCCACATTAACCTGAGAGCATGATTAGAGTTAGAAAAGCAACTCTGTAAAAGCTGTCACCTTCCTACTGAACCATATCTGCAGCTCCCCATGTGTCTCTGGATCACATCTGCTTATTGACAGAGGTCCAACCAATGTCCTCATTCACTCACGCGGAACATCAATGAGGGTTGCGTGTATGTTCTGATAATACATGTTGGCCCCAAACACAAGTTTTACTGCTGTTAGCCTTGAACTCCATACAAAAGCAACCTGGATTTTAACTATTCAACTCTGTACATCAAAATAACTCCCATCCAAGTTCTTACCCTTGCAGCTTTACCTTCATGGTGGTAGAAGAAAAACCAAATACTGCATTACAATTTGATTTTCAGATCTCTTATAGGGCTATTTTAAGCTCACTGAAATAATAAAGTTTGTATTTCTAGCAAAGTAAACTGCCTTGGTAGAGAAGTTAAAATTTAGTGGGTAAAATTAAGTCTTTCTTCAGAGTTTTAGTATAAAGGTACATTTCTCCACACTTTTCCCCCTACCAACCCTTGACACCCACAAATAGAATTAATTTTTTTAAATTTTATTTTATTAGTTATGTTAATCACCATACATTATTACATCATTAGTTTTGATGTAGTGTTCCATCATTCATTGTTTGCCTTAACACCCAGTGCTCCATTCAATATGTGCCCTCTTTAATACCCATCACCAGGCTAACTCATCCCCTGCCCCCCTCCCCTCTAGAACCCTCAGTTTCTTTCTCAGTCATTGTCTCTCATGGTTCGTCTCTTCCTCCAATTTCCCCCCGTTCATTTTTCCCTTCCTAATATCTTTTTTTTTTTTTTAACATGTAATGTATTATTTGTTTCAGAGGTACAGGTCTGTGATTCATCAGTCTTACACAATTCACAGCTGTCACCGTAGCACATACCCTCCCCAATGTCCATCACCCAGCCATGCACTCCCTCCCACCCCCCACCACTCCAGCAACCCTCAGTTTGTTTCCTGAGGTTAAGAATTCCTCATGTCAGTGAGATCATGTGATACATGTCTTTCTCTCATTGACTTATTTTGCTTAGCATATACCCTCTAGTTCCATCCACGTCGTTGCAAATGGCAAGATTTCGTGTTTTTTTGATGGCTGCATAATATTCCATTGTGTATATATATATATATATATATATATATATATATATATATATATATGCCACATCTTCTTTATCCATTTATCTGTTGATGGACATCTTGGCTCTTTCCATAGTTTGGCTATTGTGGACATTGCTGCTATAAACATTGGGGTGCATGTAACCCTTCAGATACCTACATTGTATCTTTGTGGTAAATACCCAGTAGTGCAATTGCTGGGTCATATGGTAGCTCTATTTTCAATTTTTTGAGGAACCTCCATACTGTTTTCCAAAGTGGCTGCACCAGCTTGCATTCCCACCAACAGTGTAGGAGGCTTCCCCTTTCTCTGCATCCTCACCAACACATGTTGTTTCCTAACTTGTTAATTTTATCCATTCTGACTGGTGTGAGGTGGTATCTCTTTGAGGTTTTGATTTGGATTTCCCTGATGCCGAGGATGTTGAGCACTTTTTCATGTGTCTGTTGGCCATTTGGATGTCTTCTTTGGAAAAGTGTCTGTTCATGTCTTCTGCCCATTTCTTGATTGGATCATTTGTTCTTTGGGTGTTGAGTTTGATAAGTTCTTTATATATTTTGGATACAGCCCTTTATCTGATATGTCATTTGCAAATATCTTCTCCTGTTCTGGCAGTTGTCTTTTGGTTTTGTTGACTGTTTCCTTTGCTGTGAAAAAGCTTTTTATCTTGATGAAGTCCCAATAGTTCATTTTTGCCCTTCCTTTCCTTGCCTTTGGCGTTGTTTCTAGGAAGAAGTTGCTGTGGCTGAGATCGAAGAGGTTGCTGCCTGTGTTCTCCTCTAGGATTTTAATGAACTCCTATCTCACATTTAGGTCTTTCAACAATTTTGAGTCTGTTTTTGTGTGTGATATAAGGAAATGGTCCAGTTTCATTCTTCTGCATGTGGCTGTCCAATTTTCCCAACACCATTTGTTGAAGAGATTGTCTTTTTTCCATTGGACATTCTTTCCTGCTTTGTCAAAGATTAGTTGACCATAGAGTTGAGGGTCCATTTCTGGGCTCTCTATTCTGTTCCATTGATTTACGTGTCTGTTTTTGTGCCAGTACCATACTGTCTTGATGATGACAGCTTTGTAATAGAGCTTGCAGTCTGGAATTGTGATGCCTCCAGCTTTGCTTTTCTTTTGCAACATTCCTCTGGCTATTTGGGGTCTTTTCTGGTTCCATACAAATTTTAGGATTATTTGTTTCATATCTTTGAAAAAAGTTGATGGTATTTTGATAGGGATTGCATTAAATGTGTAGATTGCTCTGGGTAGCATTGACATCTTCACAATATCTGTTCTTCCAATCCATGAGCATGGAATGTTTTTTCATTTCTTTGTGTCTTCCTCAATTTCTTTCATGAGTATTTTATAGTTTTCTGAGTACAGATTCTCTGCCTCTTTGGTTAGATTTATTCCTAGGTATCTTATGGTTTTGGGTGCAGTTGTAAATGGGATTGACTCCTTAATTTTTCTTTCTTCTGTCTTGTTGGTGTATAGAAATGCCACTGATTTCTGTGCATTGATTTTATGTCTTGCCACTTTACTGAATTCCTGGATGAGTTCTAGCAGTTTTGGGGTGGAGTCTTTTGGGTTTTCCACATAAAATATCATATCATCTGCAAAGAGTGAGAGTTTGACTTCTTCCTTGCCATTTTGGATGCATTTTATTTCTTTTTGTTGTCTGATTGCTGTGGCAAGGACTTCTAGTACTATGTGGAACAGCAGTGGTGATAGTGGACATCCCTGCCATTCCTGACCTTAGGGGGAAAGCTCTCAGTTTTTCCCCATTGAGACTGATATTCGCTATGGGTTTTTCATAGATGGCTTTTGTGATATTGAGGTATGTACCCTCTATCCCTACACTGTGAAGAGTTTTAATAAAGAAAGGATGCTGTACTTTGTCAAATGCTTTTTCTGCATCTATTGAGAGGATCATATGGTTCTTGTTCTTTCTTTTATTGTATCACATTGATTGATTTGCAGATGTTGAACCAACCTTGCAGCCCAGGAATAAATCCCACTTGGTCATGGTGAATAATCCTTTTAATGTACTGTTGGATTCTATTGGCTAGTATTTTGGTGAGAATTTTTGCATCCATGTTCATCAGGGATATTGGTCTGTAATTCTCTTTTTGATGAGGTCTTTGTCTGATTTTGGGATTAAGATAATGCTGGCCTCATAAAATGAGTTTGGAAGTTTTCCTTCCATTTCTATTTTTTGGAACAGTTTCAGGAGAATAGGTATTAATTCTTCTTTAAATGTTTGGTAGAATTCCCCTGGGAAGCCATCTGGCCCTGGGCTTTTGTTTTTTTGGGAAATTTTTGATGACTGCTTCAACTTCCTTAGTGGTTATGGATCTGTTCAGGTTTTCTATTTCTTCCTGGTTCAGTTTTGGTAGTTGATACATCTCTAGGAATGCATCCATTTCTTCCAGATTATCTAATTTGCTGGCACATAGTTACTCATAATATGTTCTTATAATGTTTGTATTTCTTTGGTGTTGGCTATGATCTCTCCTCTTTCATTCATGATTTTATTTATTTGGGTCATTTCTCTTTTCTTTTTGATAAGTCTGGCCAGGGGTTTATCAATCTTACTAATTCTTTCAAAGAACCATCTCCTAGTTTTGTTGATCTGTTCTACTGTTCTTTTGGTTTCTATTTCATTGGTTTCCGCTCTGATCTTTATTATTTCTCTTCTCCTGCTGGGTTTAGGCTTTAGTTGCTGTTCTTTCTCCAGCTCCTTTAGGTGTAGGGTTAGGCTGTGTACTTGAGACCTTTCTTGTTTCTTGAGAAAGGCTTGTATTGCTACATACTTTCCTCTCAGGACTGCCTTTGCTGTATCCCAAAGATTTTGAACAGTTGTGTTTTCATTTTCATTCATTTCCATGAATTTTTAAAATTCTTCTTTAATTTCCTGGTTGACCCATTCATTCTTTAGTAGGATGCTCTTTAGCCTCCATGTATTTGAGTTCTTTCCGACTTTCCTCTTGTGATTGAGTTCTAGTTTGAAAGCACTGTGGTCCGAAAATATGCAGGGAATGATCACAGTCTTTTGGTACCAGTTGAGACCTGATTTTTGACCTAGGATGTGATCTATTCTGGAGAATGTTCCATGGGCACTAGAGAAGAATGTGTGTTCTGTTGCTTTGGGATGGAATGTTCTGAATATATCCGTGAAGTCCATTTGGTCCAGTGTGTCATTAAAGTCTTTATTTCCTTGTTGAACTTTTGCTTAGATGATCTGTCCATTTCATTAAGGGGGGGTGTTAAAGTCCTCTACTATTATTGTATTGTTGTCAATGTGTTTCTTTGCTTTTGTTATTAAAGGGCTTATATAATTGGCTGCTCCCATGTTAGGGACATAGATATTTACAATTGTTAGATCTTCTTGTTGGATAGACCCTTTAAGTATGATATAGTGCCTTTATTCATCTCTTATTATAGTCTTCGGTTTAAAATCTAATTTGTCTGATATAAGGATTGCCACCCCAGCTTTTTTTTTTATGTCCATTAGCATGGTAAATGGTTTTCCACCCCCTCACTTTCAATCTGGAGGTGTCTTTAGGTCTAAAATGAGTCTCTTGCAGACAGCATATTGATGGGTCTTGTTTTTTTATCCAATTTGATACCTTGTGTCTTTTGATTGGGGCATTTAGCCCATTTACATTCAAGGTAACTATGGAAAGATATGAATTTAGTGCCATTGTATTGCTTGCAAGGTGACTGTTATTGTATATTACCTCTGTTACTTTCTGGTCTATGTTACTTTTAGGCTCTCTCCTTGTTTAGAAGACCCCTTTCAATATTTCTTGTAGGGCTGGTTTCGTGTTTGCAAATTCTTTTCATTTTTGTTTGTCCTGAAAGCTTTTTATCTCTCCTATTTTCGGTGATACCCTAGCTGGATATAGTATTCTTGGCTGCATATTTTTCTTGTTTAGTGCTCTGAATATATCATGCCAGTCCTTTCTGGCCTGCCAGGTCTCTGTGGATAGGTCTATTGCCCATCTAATGTTTCTACCATTGTAGGTTACAGACTCTTGTCCCAAGCTGCTTTCAGGATTTTCTCTTTGTCTCTAAGACTTGTGAGTTTTACTATTAGATTTTGGGGTGTTGCCCTATTTTTATTGATTTTGAGGGGGGTTCTCTGTGCCTCCTGGATTTTGATGCCTATTTCCTTCCCCAAATTAGGGAAGTTCTCTGCCATAATTTGCTGCAATATACCTTCTGCCCTTCTCTCTCTTTCTTCTACTTCTGGGATCCCAGTTATTCTACTATTGTTTTGTCTGTTATTACTTATGTCTCAAATTCTGCCCTCGTGATCCAGTAGTTGTTTATGTCTCTTTTTCTCAACTTCTTTATTCTCCATCATTTGGTCTTCTATATCACTAATTCTCTCTTCCTCCTCATTTATCCTAGCAGTTAAGGCCTCCAGTTTTGATTGCACCTCATTAATAGCCTTTTTGATTTCAACTTGGTTAGATTTTAGCTCTTTTATTTCTCCAGAAAGGGTTTCTCTGGTATCTTCCATGCCTTTTTCAAGCTAGCTAGTGTCTTTGTAATCATCATTCTGAACTCTAGTTCTGACATCTTACTAATGTCCATATTGATTAGGTCCCTGGCAGTCTATATTGTCTCTTGTTCTTTTTTTTTTTTGAGGTGAGTTTTTCTGTCTTGTCATTTTGTCCAGAGGAGAATAGATGAATGAGAGAACAAAATGCTAACAGGGTAACAAGTACCCCAGAAACATATACACTAAACAAATCAGAAGAAATCTGAAACCAGGGGAAAAGAAAGGGAAAGAAAGAAAAAAGAAAAAGAAGGGGAAAAAAAAGAATATGATCAAATATGATCAGGCTGGTGAACAGATCAGTGCCACACACTTGATTTTAGGCGATTTTGGTTTGTTAGAAGAAACTGCCTCCCAAAATTTTAAAGAAAGAAAAACCTGTATATGTACAAAAATAAGGGTAAATAAGATGAAGGGATGGAATATGAATATAAAGATGAAAATTATAAAGGTTTTATAAAAGGAATTGATAAGATAAGAAGTTGGTTGAAAAAAGAAAGAAGAGAAATTAAAAAAAACAAAAACAAAAAAAAAGAGAGAGAGAATGTGATCGGGCAGGAGACTAGAACAAAGCCATACACTAGAGATTTAGGGTATATTTTGGTCTGTTAGAAGAAACTGTATCCCAAAATTTTAAAGAGAAAATAACATATATATACAAAAAATAAGGTTAACTACAATGGAGGGATACAATATGACTCTAAAAATGAAAAATAAAAAAGATTTTTTAAAAATGGATTAAGAAGATGTTGGTTGAAAAAGGGAAAAAGAAAAATAAAAAAATAGAAAAAGAAAAAATAAAGAAAATTTAAAAAAATTGAAAGACTAAAGCATCATGGGAAAAAAAAGCCATGAATTCTGTGTGCTGTATTCCCCTAGTGCTGGAGTTCCGCCATTCTCATCGATTGGTAAACTTGGTCTTGACTGACTGTTCTTGCTGATCTTCTGGGGGAGAGGCCTGTTGCTGTGGTTCCCAAATGTCTTTGCTGGTGGTGGCATTGCCTTGCCATTGCCAGGGCCAGGCTAAGTAATCTGCTTGGGTTTGCTCTTGGGAGCTTTTGTTCCCTGCAAGCTTTCTGTCCAGCTTTGGAGGATGAGAGTGAAAATGGCAGCCTCCCACTCTCCGGCCTGGAGGAGCTGAGAACTCGTGGCCCCACTCCTCAGTGCATCCCCAGAGAAAAGCAGCCAATCACTCCCCTCTCCCCGGTCTCTGGCTGCACTCTGTGCTCACCCGGCCTGTGACCGAGCATTTCTGTCTCTGGCACATGACCCCATGTGGAGTCTCCAAACCCAGCAGATTCCTGTGGTGTGCTCCCGTGCCACTCCTCCCAGGGGAGGAAGGGCAGTGTCCCCGGATCTGCTGCTTGTTGGGTCCCTATTGGAAGAGCTTGGCCCAACTGTGCCACGGATCATGGTCTAGGGCAACCCCGAGCTGAGAGCTCGCGCCTTGGCTCTGTCTCTGCAGCTGGCTTCCCCGCTCCGATACCTGGGAGCTCTGCTGCGCTCAGGCACCCCTGGTCTTTCTGTGACCCCGAGGATCCTGACACCACACTGTCCCAGTGTGAGTTCCACCCCCTGCTTAGCCACTGGAGTGACGTCCCTCAGGAGAGTGGACTTCTAGAAGTTCTGATCTTGTGGTCTGCTGCTGTATCACTTGCCGGTAGCAGCTCACGGAGGCTCCCTTCCCCCACCATCTATCTTCCCAAATATCGCCTCTGATTCACTTCTCCGCACTTCCTGCCTTCCAGAAAGTGGTTGCTTTTCTGTTCAGAGAGTTGTTGCTATTCTTTTCTTCGATCTCCTGTTGAGTTCATAGGTGTTCAGAATAGTTTGATAACTATCTCGCTGAATTCCTGGGACCAGACGAAATTTAGGTCTCCTACTCCTCTGTCATCTTGCTCCTCCCCCCCGAGTTAATTTTTTTTTTTAAAGAGGAGCTTCTGGATTTAAAAAAAATAAGTGTGAGATATTACCTCAGATAATTTCAGCATATTTTATAGAGAAAGAATATAGAGTGTTTGATGATAGATACAGAATCCTACCCTTATTTTCAAATAAATAGTTTTATTTAATGTGCTTTTCTGTATGATAGCTATGAATAAGATTATGCCTTTTCCTTTTAAGACTGGCATAGATTTTATCTGCTCTGATAACTTTTTCTAGTTTTAAAAAAGAATATTAACATGTAACTATGTAACTTTACTTTTACCTAAAGCATACTACTATAGAACAGTGGTGGATACATAATAATTAACATTATGGTGACTTAGTTTGAGCCAAATTCTTTCTTTCTACTTATGAGGAAGAGAGAGGCATGTAAATTACCACAGACTCAGGGGGAGCAAATGTAAGTAGAAATCAAATGACACCTTGTGATTGTGCCTAGGACACCAGTCACACACCAGTCTTTGCTAACACATTTATTTATATGGGAAATAAAATAGATAGAAGTATCTATTTTTTTTTCACAGTCTAAAAAGAAATTTATTTGTTTATGAGAGCCATGATTTGGAACATTAGAAAGTTCTGCAGGGATGTGTTGGGAAAAATGTGGTGAGAGGGAGAGATTCAGCAACCCACGGGCGTGTCAAAAGATGTGCACAAACTCTCTTGGGTGAACTCTGCTCTGACTTCAGGCCAAAGGTGCTTGCTTGCAGGGCCCTGACAGCTGAATGGCTGGAAGGCCCTGGCTCAAGAGAATTTATTCCGAAGCTTTCTTCTTCTTCTTTGTCTTCTTCACTGGTATGTCGTGTAATATAGCGTCCACTGCTACTTCAACTTGCTTTTGTAGTTTTTCTTTTCTTTCCTTTTTTTGGGCTTTGGGGTAATGTCCTGGTCATCAGGGGGCCACACACAATCCTCTCCATCCTCAGCAGAAACACCAGAATTCCCATCCCAACAAAGGTCTCTGAGCTGCCGTTCAACTTGGTCTCTATTCTTCTCGGCCTGGGGTTCGGTGTAAGTCTCCACATTTTTATCTTTTGCCCCTTTTTTTCTCTTCTTTCTCCTTTTTCTTTCTATTCAGTTCTCTTCAAGGTCAGACCCTGCTGCTATGACCTGTGGCTTATTCTTTAGCTCCACCATCCACTTGGCAAAGTACTCCTCGATGGTGAAGGCACTGGTCATTGTAGTGGAGGATACATTCCCATCTGGAGGGGAAGGGCTGGAATCATCATCCTCAGGAGTCTTCTTACTCTGTCTTTTCACAAAAATGCAGTCAAGATCTCTTTTGCTCCAAGATGATAGATCCTTCCCTTTTGTGAATTTCATATAGTGAACACAGTTTTTGGAGATTTTAGACTTTTCTTCAAGGCTGAAAGTCTTCTTTTCTTTGTTGTCTGAGGAGTCTGTTGTTTCCTGCCCATGGCAAGCGTTCAACTCAGCCAGAAGCTGGTTAAAATCATCCTGATGAGCAATCCAGTTATCTTCATTATTGATCGTAGCTCCAAGTCCTAGGTGGTTATTTTTAACTTGAACTTTAATATGATCTGTGGCTCCTTGCTCCTGAGCCCCTAAACCCTTTCCTTTAGACCACCCCATCTTCTCTAGCATCCTCTGGCCAAACTTGGAATCGTCATTGCTCCACGCAGTGTTTCTTGGATCCACAGTCCACTTCTGCATCCACTGCCACTCAGCCAGCATCGACATGTCGGGAGCCTAGGGCGCCGCGAGTCTCCAGACCTGAGCGGTGGTGGCTACCGAGTAGCCGGCTCGCAAAGAAGCTAGAACCACGGGATTCGCAAACCAGGTGCACAGCCTAGAAGTATCTATTTTCAACATAGTATTTTTAAGCCAGAAATGATGTGCTACATGACGTTTATCAAAGAAATTGTGGACTCTTAAAGCAAGATACCTTAAGATGTTGATTCACCATCTGGTGTACAGATCACTCTTTAAGAGATTACAACCCATGCATTCATTCAATTTATATTTATTGAGAATCTGTTCTGTTCTAGGCACTATGTTAAGTGATGGGTATAGGGCAGTGAACGAGAAGGGTGAAGAAGAGGAGATCCCTACCCTAGCCAATGAAGTTGTAATCTGTTTTGTAAATTTGGAAGAAAGAATCAGGCATAGCCAATTGAACACTTTTTTCTATTTGGAGTCATCTTCCTGGCAGAGAGCATGTTTTATGATCAACCTTTCACCGTGAGCTAATAGAGGCCTTTACCTAGAGATAGAGGCCTGAAGTTGCCCACCTAATTACTAGATGAGTAAGATTCCTGAATGAAATGAAGTATCAGCATGCCTGTTTGGTCTTATGCCCAAGATATTTTTCTCCCAAATATTCTCATCATTCAAAAAATTAATGCTTTTTTTTCCTGACTTCTAAATCTATCTCTTTCTCACTTGGTTCTAAATTTGAGTGGATAAGAGAAGGGTAGTAATATTGACTCCTTAAAATACCAAGATAGACATATCTTTGCCACTAAACAGCAGGATGACTTACGTCAAATTGCTTAACTTCTGAGTTTCTTTATCTGAAAATAAGACTAGGAAGTGATTTCTAAATTCCATGCCTGCTCACATATTCTGTGATTCTATGATTATTTATAGTAAAAATTGTTTTAAAATGTAATTGACTAAAATTTTTTTTTATTATTGAGAGTTTAGAAAATTTTGGGCTTTGAAAAAACTTGTTATTGGTTGTACAGTGCAAGTACTTCAGTCTATGGTCAAATTTGGGAAAATACCTGTCACAGTTTCTTTTACATATGTACTGTTCCATATATACTTGCTTTTTGTTGCATTGCTACAAGTTGTGCCCTATAAACAGGAATTCTGGGAAATTTTATTTTGCATGATTTCTATCAAAAAAATTTTTACATATGACACATTTATCACTGTATTCACTATGTTATTTAATATATTCCTGAAGGAAAGAACTTCCCTTTTGATAAGCCCTTGATAAGAACCAAATTCTCTTTTTTCAGTTTATATATATAATGATTACAAAAATTTTCCACAGGCTATCTTCTTGGTCCTCCTCCATTGTCCTTATACTTTCAACTGCTATTGGAAGTCTGTGAAATTGACCTACCTGTAACTAGAGGAGGATAAATATGTAATATGAGAGGCTTACATTTATTATTTCAATGCAAATATTTTTACCTTAAAAGGATACTCACATGAAAACTCATATGATAGTCTTTGGCCTAGACCTTCCTACTATGATGTCAAGTGGTTGGAATATTCCTGGAAACCATTCCTATACTAAGACATGTAGAAATAATTTAACTACATACAAGTAATTTTTTTAATTTTTATTTTTTACAAAATCCTTTTATGTACTTTGTCTTTTTTAAAATTTAAATTCAATTAATTAACATATAATGAATTACTAGTTTCAGAGGTAGAGTTCAGTGATTCATCAGTCTTATATAATACCCAGTGCTCATTATATCATGTGCCCTCCTTAATGTCCATCACCCAGTTATTACCCCACCCCCCCACCCGCCTCCCCTCCAGCAACCCTTTTAGGCAACAAGCCCTAGTTTGTTTCCTATGATTAAGAGTCTCTTATGGTTTGTCTTCCTCTCTGATTTTGTCTTGTTTTATTTTTTCCTACCTTCCCCTATGATCCTCTCATACAAGTAATTATTAACTACATAAATATATACCACTAAAACCAAACTAAGTATATCTTCAAGTTGGATTCCCCTTAGCTAGATTTCAAGTATGCCCAGGACGACTCCAGCTCCATATAACACAAGAGTAAATGTGACAAAAGGTGTCATGGACTGAATTGTGTCTCTTCAAAATTTGTATATTGAAAACTTAACCCCCAATGTGATGACTGTACTTGAAGATAAGGTTTATGAAGAGGTAATTAAGATTAAATAAGGCCATAAGGGTAGGGTCCCAATCCATTAGGACTGATGTCCTTATAAGAAGAGGAAGAGACACCAGGGATAATTGTGTATACATAGAAGAAAGGCCCTGTAAGACATAATGAGAAAGTGGTCATCAACAAGCGTGGGAGAGAGGAGTTAGGAGGAACCAAACCTGCCAACACTTTGATCTTGGATTTCCAGCCTCCAGAATTGTGAGAAAATAAGTTCCTATTGTTTAAGCCACCCAGTCAGTGATATTTTGTTATAGCAGCCCTAGCAGACTAAGACAGAGGTGAAAGTTAAGTAGACAGGGCCCATGATCTTAATTTATTTTGATGAAAATATCTTAATTCTGAAAGTTTTGCAAAAATGTATGACTCAAGTTCTGTTTCCACTCAGGATGTAGCAAGAAGCAAGAGAACATTGACCCCACCCTAACAATGAGAAAAATCTGTACAATTTACAAACTCACAACTTTTCTTGAGCCTATCAGAGAGTGAGATTGCAAGGCAGTTAGGTGGATTGAATTCCAAAGGGTGACAAGAAGATAGACATAGGAAATATTATATGAAAGATAAGACATAGGAAATATTTCACCTTTAACAGAGCATTGGAGGAAGAGACAGCCACCATAAAAGAGGGTCAGAAGAAAACAGCCGAAAATTCAACAAATTCTCAATGGCAGAGTCCAAGTTAACTTGATAGTTTAGAGCAGGGGTCAACAAACCTTAGCCCATGAGCCAAATCCAGCTTTCTGCTTACTTTTTATATTTTTAAATCTTTGGGATAAACTCAAAAGAGTAATATTTTGTGACATATGAAAATTATGAAATTCAAATTTTAGTGTTTATAAATAATTTTTTTGGAACACAGCCACCTCATTGTTTACTTATTGTCTATGTCTGCTCTTTGTACTACAATGGCAGAGTTCATTAGTTGCAACTGACTGTATGTTCTGCAAAGCCTAAAATATTTACTATCAGGACCTCAATGTTTTTTGACCCCTGATTTAGAGCCCTGTGAGCCCAGGACACATAGGAGTTGTAGTTATTTGCCAGCTCTTTTCCATGCCGGTTGTCCACCATGTTCTTATGAGAAAGATTGGGGCAGGGCAGCAGAACAGAAAAGTCCCTTGGTGATACACATACACAAAACTACTTCCTCTTCCCCGGAATTTTTTCTTATGAGGCAAAACCTGCAGGTGCCAGGAAATCCTTCCACTCTCTAGGTAAGGAAAAGAGTCAGTACCTATGAAGGGAGGGTAGAAATAAAAGCTCCTGACACTTAGGGGAGTTGTGGGAAACTCTTCTACTCCTCCAGTCTCTGGTCCTCACTGAGGAAGAGGTAGAAGCAAAAGGCATATATTACTGTTGGAGAGTAAGGAAATACTCTCATGCCCTGGATTCTGTATTTAAACAAAATAGAGATCTACTACCACTGGGTGAAGACTAATAAATTCCTCTTGCATAATACCTCTCAGCTATACAAGAACTGCTCAGCTGCAATAGAGGGAAGGGACAGAAATGCTGAGAAAGTCCCTCTTCGAGATCCAGATGCACAGAGTCTGCCTAGTCTGAGGCTGGACTGGAACAATAGAGAACTATGCCTACCCATCATGAACCTTGTACTAAGTAACCAGCAGTAGCAATCTAGTAGTTGAGGAGAGACAACTACCTACAAAGAAGCACTTTGTGTGATATAAGTGTACAAGACTTGCTGAAAGGCATTGGTTGATTAGGAACATGGAAAAAGAAAAATCCTCCAACACTACAGGTCATGAATTAGGTATAAGATAATAGCTGACCACCACTGGAGGAATTTGAAGTCTGTGGTGCATTGAAAGTAACTCAATCAATGGCAAACCCAAACTCAGTTTAAGTATTGAGTAAATTGACTTAACTCCCTACACTAATAATGGTTCAGAAGAGATACGTCCTGTTCCAACTATAAGTACCACTTACCTTGGTCTCTACTGGTTTTTGTTTTTGTTTGTTTTTTTCACAAAATATTCAAAGAACTACAGAAAATTATGAGACATTTAAATAGCAAGGAAAAGAAAACTTGACCTATTGTCAAGAGAAAAAGTAGTCAATAGAAGCAGATGAAGAGATGACTTACATGCTAGAACTATCAAAAACTTTAAAATAATTATAATCAACATGTTAAAAGCCTTATGGAAAAGATAAATAAAATGAATTAACACATAAGAAGTGGCAGCAAAGAGATGAAAACTTTAAAAAAATTAAATGGAAATCCTATGAATAATTCAAATATTAGAGTTGAATAAGTCCTTTGGCAGGTTAATTAGCAGACCATACACAGCGGGGGAAAAAATCAGGAATAGTCAATAGAAATTATCCAAACTGAAAGATAAAGAGAAAAAAAACAACAACAAAAAAGTAGAACAGTTCATTAAAGAGCTCCTGCCCAGCATCAGTTGGGCTAACTTGTGTAAATGGAATCCCAGAAGGAGATTGAAGAGAGAGTGAGGTGGAAAAAATAGAAGAGTTAATGGCAAGAATTTCCCCAGATTAATGAAGACAACAAACCACATATCCACGAAACTCAGAAAAACCCACAGAGGATATATACAAAGAAAAGCACAACCAGGCACATCTTAGTCAAACTGTGTAAACCAAAAATAAAGAGAACATCTTAAAGTTAGGCAGAATGAAAGAATTTATTGCATATAGACAAACAAGATAAGAATAATAGTAAACTTCTTGTCAGTAACTATGTATATCAGAAGACAATAGAGCATTGTCTTTTAAGCACTGAAGCGGGGGTCTCTCAAGCTAGAGAAGACACAAATTACAAATTATGAAGATGAAGAATGAAAGAGAAGTCATTGATTGGTATAGATACTACAGACATAAAAGGATAATAAAAGACTATTTTCTATCTTCTCCATTTCTACTTCATGTATATAGATTTGACACCTTAGATGAAAAGGAAAACTTCACTAAAAGCACAAATTCCCAAGCCCTTAAATAGCAAGGAAAAGAAAACTTGACCTATTGTCAAGAGAAAAAGTAGTCAATAGAAGCAGATGAAGAGATGAAGAAGAAAAAAAACAGATAATTTGAATAACCCTGTACCTCTTAAATACATTGAATTCATATTTTAAAAACTTTCTTTTTGGTGTATTTTGCTAAACATTTAAGGAAGAAATAATACCAACTTTGTAATAAATCTTTTAGAACATAGAAGAGGGAACACTTCCTATCACATTTTATGAGGTCAGCATTACTCTGACACCAAAACCACAGATCAATATTCCTCATGCACAAAGAAACAAAAATCTTCAAAATATTAGTAAACCAATCACACTGTATATATCATGATGAGATGGGTTTATCCCAGGTATTAAAGTTGGTTCTAATTAAATGATCAATCAATGTAATTTACCATCTCCATATACTAATAAGAAAAACCATATGTTCATCTCCATAGATGTAGGAAAACATTTGCCTAAGTTGAACAACCATCATGGATAGAATCACTGGAATATAAGAAAACTTCCACAACCTGATAAATGGCATCTATAAAAGACCTGCAGATAACATCATATTAAATCGTGAAAGAATGAATGCTTTCCCTCTAAGATAGGAAACAAGGCAAGGATTTCCATAAAGACATACAAGTAGGAAAGAAAGAAAAAAAGTCTTTATATAAAAATGACCTTATTATCTATGTGGAAAATATAAGGAATTTATGAAAAAAATTAGAACTAATTGACATTAGCATGGTCAGCTCACAATTTTGCAAAAAAACAAAGTTGATGGGACTATGCTGCCTGATTTTAAGATTTAATATAAAGCTACAGTAATAAAAACAGTATGATATTAGAGAAAGAATAGACATATAGATCAAATGAACATGTTAGAGAATCCAGATTTACTAAGTCAGAATCTGCATCTTAATAAGATTCACAGGTAATTCATATTACATTCAATTTTGAGAAGCATTAAGCTAGAATAAGAAGAATGAATGGTGTTAATCTACAATAGAAATGATCTCTTATTGGTTCACATCTCTTAAAATGATTTTACCATTGACTAGGTCCTCAAGTCTCCAACTTAGGTGTTTTCTTTGATTTTTCCCTTTTCCTCACCCCTTCCTCCAAGATCATACCCATCTACAAGTTGTGTTGGTTCATACCTCCCAAACAGGTGTCAATCCATCCATGTCCCTATTCCATGGCCCACCCTATTCCAAGACACCATTTTCTCTCCTATATTCCTGTGGCCTCCTGATTTCTTTACTTCTTTTTCCCCCTACAGACAAGTTATAAAACAGCCAGAGTGATCTTTATGGAGCTTGTGTTCTAGTGGAGAAGACAAAATAAACACATAAGTAAATAAATGAAAACAATCATTATTAACTGCCGTAAATGCAATGAAGGGCATCAATACAGTGATGTGATAGAGAGGAGGCTACTTGCTTCCTGTAGATGAAGACTATTTAAGTAAACTTGGATTGTCCTAACAAAATACCACAGACTGGGTGGCTTGAACAACAAAAATTTATTTTCTCACAGTTGTGGAGGCTAAAGTCTAAGATCAAGGTTACCTCAGGGTTGGTTTCTGGTGAAACCTCTCATCTGTCTCGTAGAGAGTTACTTTTTTGCTGCATTCTTACCCCACATTTCTTCTGAGCCTACGCAGGGTGGGGGGCATGGAGCATACTCTTGTATCTCTTCTTCTTCTTCTTGTAAACACATCAGTCCTATCAGATTAGGGCCCTTATGACCATTTAACCTTAATTACCTTTATACAGGCCCTACTACTAACGGTGATATTGGGGTTAAGGCTTCCACACATGAAATTGTGTGGGTGGAGATAAAATTCAATCCACAACAGGGAGATGGGGAAGGCTGCTCTGTACAGGTGGCATCCGAGGAACTGAGGTTTGAGGTGGAGCCAACTATGTGAAAAATAAGGAAAAAAGCATTATGGGTAGAGGGAACCCATGGACATAAGACACCTTCAAGTATTGGAGTTTTGGGTTATCAGGAGAAAAAGTAAATCCAGCTATTTCCATCCTGGTCAGAGGTGAGACTTTTAATTAATTGATTAATTAATTAATTCATTTTATTTTATTATGTCATATTAGTCACCATACAATACATCATTAGTTTTTGATGTAGTGATCCACGATTCATTGTTTTCATAAAACACCCCATGCTCCGTGCAGTACGTGTCCTCCTTAATACCTATCACCAGGCTAACCCATCCCCCCACCCCCCTTCCCTCTAGAACCTGCAGTTTGTTTCTCAGAGTCCATCGTCTCTCATGGTTCATCTCTCCCTCCGATCCCCCCCCCATTTTTCCCTTCCTTCTCCTAATGTCCTCCGTGCTATTCCTTATGTTCCATAAATAAGTGAAACCATATGATATTTGACTTTCTCTGCTTGACTTATTTCACTTAGCATAATCTCCTCCAGTCTCATCCATGTTGATGTAAAAGGCGGGTATTCATCCTTTCTGATAACTGAGTAATATTCCATTGTATATATGGACCACATCTTCTATATCCATTCATCTGTTGAAGGGCATCTTGGCTCTTTCCACAGTTTGGCTACTGTGGACATTGCTGCTATGAACATTGGGGTGCATATGGCCCTTCTTTTCACTACATCTGTGTCTTTGGGGTAAATACCCAGGAGTGCAATTGCTGGGTCATAGGGTAGCTCTATTTTTAACTTTTTGAGGCACCTCCACACTGTTTTCCAAAGGGGCTGTACCAACCTGCATTCCCACCAACAGTGTAAGAGGGTTCCCCTTTCTCCACAATCTCTCCAACATGTGTTGTTTCTTGCCTTGTCAATTTTTTGCCATTCTAACTGGTATAAGGTGGTATCTCAGTGTGGTTTTGATTTGAATTTCCCTGATGGCTAATGATGATGAACATTTTTCATATGTCTGTTAGCCATTTGTATATCTTCTTTGGAGAAACTCCTGTTCATGTCTTCTGACCATTTTTTGACTTGATTATTTGTTTTTTGGATGTTGAGTTTGAGAAGTTCTTTATACATCTTGGATACCAGCCCTTTATCTGTAGTGTCATTTGCAAAAATCTTCTCCCATTCTGTGGGTTGCCTCTTTGTTTTGTTGACTGTTTCCTTTGCTGTGCAGAAGGTTTTTATCTTGATGAAGTCCCAATAATTCATTTTTGCTTTTGTTTCCCTAGCCTTTGGAGATGAATCTTGAAAGAAGTTGCTGTGGCCAATGTCAAAGAGGTTACTGCCTATGTTCTCTAGGATTTTGATGGATTCCTGTCTCACGTTGAGCTCTTTCATCTATTTTGTGTATGGTGTTAGAGAATGGTCAAGTTTCATTCTTCTGTATATAGCTGTCCAATTTTCCCAGCACCATTTATGAAGAGGCTGTCTTTTTTCCATTGCATATTTTTTCCTGCTTTGTCGAAGATTATTTGACTATAGAGTTGAGGGTCCATATCTGGGTTCTCTATTCTGTTCCATTGGTCTATATGTCTGTTTTTGTGCCAGTACCATGCTGTCTTGGTGATCACAGCTTGAAATCCGGCAACATGATGCCCCCAGCTTTGCTTTTCTTTTTCAACATTTTCTTGGCAATTCGGGGTCTTTTCTGATCCATACAAATTTTAGGATTGTTTGTTCCAGCACTTTAAAAAGTGTCATTGGAATTTTGATTGGGATGGCATTGAAGGTATAGATTGCTCTGGGTAGCATAGACATTTTAACAATGTTTATTCTTCCGATCCATGAGCATGGAATGTTTTTCCATCTTTTTGTGTCTTCTTCAATTTCTTTCATGAGTGTTCTGTAGTTCCTACAGTATAGATCCTTTACCTCTTTGGTTAGGTTTATTCCAAGGTATCTTATGGTTTTTGGTGTTATTGTAAATGGAATAGTTTCTCTAATTTCTCTTTCTACAGTTGCATTGTTAGTGTATAAGAAAGCAGCTGATTTCTGTGCATTGATTTTGTATCCTGCCACATTACTGAATTGCTGTATGATTGTAGTAATTTGGTGGTAAAGTCTTTTGGATTTTCCACATAAATTATCATGTCATCTGTGAAAAGAGAGAGTTTGACTTCTTCTTTGCCAATTTGAATAACTTTTATTTTTTTGTTGTCGATTTCTATTGCTAGGACTTCTAGTACTATATTGAACAATAGTGGTGAGAGTGGGCATCCTTCTCGTGTTCCTGATCTTAAGGGAAAGGCTCTCAGCTTTTCCCCATTGAGGATGATATTCGCTGTGGGTTTTTCATAGATGGATTTTATGAGCTTGAAGAATGTTCCCTCTATCCCTATACTCTGGAGTTTTAATCAGGAAAGGATGCTGTATTTTGTCAAATGCTTTTTCTGCATCAATTGAGAGGACCATATGGTTCTTCTCTCTCCTCTTATTAATGTGTTCTATCACGTTGATTGATTTGTGAATGTTGAACCACCCTTGCATCCCGGGGATAAATCCCACTTGGCCGTGGTGGATGATCCTTTTAATGTATTGTTGGATCCTATTAGCTAGGATTTTGTTGAGGATTTTGGAATCCATATTCATCAGACATATCGGTCTGAAATTCTCTTTTCTGATGGGGTCTTTGCCTGGTTTGGGGATTAAGGTAATACTGGCCTCATAGAATGAGTCTGGAAGCTTTCCTTCTGTTTCTATTTTTTGAAACAGCTTCAGTAGAATAGGTATTATTTCTTCTTTGAATGTTTGGTAGAATTCCCCAGGGAATCCATCAGGCCCTGAACTCTTGTTTATTGGGAGGTTTTTGATCACTGCTTCAATTTCGTTACTGGTTATTAGCCTATTCAGGTTGTCGATTTCTTCCTGTTTCAGTCTTGGGAGTTTATAGGTTTCCAAGAAGGCATCATTTTCATCCAGGTTGCTCAGTTTATTGGCATATAGTTGTTGATAATAATTTCTAGTAATTGTTTCTATTTCCTTGGTGTTAGTCGTGATCTCTCCCCTTTCATTCAGAATTTATATTAATTTGGGTCCTTTCTCTTTTCTTTTGGATAAGTCTGGCCAGTGGTTAATCAATCTTATTAATTTTTCAAAGAACCAGCTTCTAGTTTCGTTGATTTGATCTACTGTGTTTCTGGTTTTTAATTCATTGATCTCTGTTCCAATCTTATTATTTCTCTTCTAATGCATGGCTTAGGCATCATTTGTTGCTTTTTTCTAGTTCTTTAAGATGTAAAGTTAGTTGGTGAATTCGGGATTTTTCTTTTTTTTTTTTTTTTTTTTGAGTGAGGCTTGGATGGCTATGTATTTTCCCCTTAGGACCGCCTTTGCAGTATCTCATAGGTTTTGGACCGATGTGTTTTTGTTTCATTGGTTTCCATGAATTGTTTAAGTTCTTCTTTGATTTCCTGGTTGACCCAAACATTCTTGAGCAGAGTGGTCTTTAGCTCCCAAGTGTTTGAATTTCTGCCAAACTTTTTCTTGTGATTGAGTTCCAGTTTATTTATTTATTTTTTTTTTGGCAGTAAAAATAGTACTTTATTCCGCTCCCTCCCGCCCTCCCTCCCCCCACAGCCCCCAGGACACTTTTCCCCTTTCGTTCCCACAGCAACGTTACAATCAGAAAAAAATAAGTTTCGGGGGGGCAGGATTTGGGGGGTATGGGTAAAAACAGTCCAATCACAATAGGAATTTTTCAAAATCGGTTATTCCACTAGTCATCGTCTTCTCCCTCATCCTCAGATTCTCATTTTCGCTTCTGACCCCTTTCTTCTTTGCCACCGTCTTCTTCATCTTCCTCATCGTCCACTTCCCCATCGTTATAACACTCTTCATCTTCCTCCTCTTCTCCACTCACATCCTCCTCTTCTCCTTCCTCCTCTTCCTCTTCCTCCTCCTCATCTTCCACTACCTGAGCATCTTCATCATACTCTTCCTCGTCCTCATCCTCGTCATCGTCGTCCAGGCCCTCCACATAGCCCTCGGTGTCCGAGTCAGGCGCCTCCTTGTTGTCCCGGTTGTAGCAGTCCAGATACGTGAACTGCGGGAGGAGCTTGAACACGTTTTCTCGGTAGTCGTTCAAGTTGGTTACCTCACAATTGAAAAGGTCTAAGCTCTTGAGGTTTTCTAATTTCTTCAGTGGCTCTATTGTGCTGAGGTCTTTAATTTTGTTGCCACTTAAATTTGGATGCGTGAGGTTCGGACACTTTTCTGCCAATACTTCCAGGCCCCCTGAGATTCTGTTATCGCTTAGTTCAAGCTTCTTAAGTTTGTTTAACTTTGATAAGTTTGCAACAGAGGTGAGGCCTACGTTGATTGTACTTAAGAATTCCAGTTCCTCAAATTCATCTGTGAGGCCTTCGATTTTGCCTTCGATCGACCGGCAGTTGTCCAGGACAAGCTCTTTCACATCAGAGGGCGTCCTGTTCCGCAGCATTAAATGAATCCGTTTGTCCATGTCCATCTCTCGTGCTCTCTCTCTCTGCAGAGGCTCCCGCGCCAGCGGAATTCAATCAATAAACCCCGAACCCATGGCCGCGTGTTTTAGGACTTTGAAGGCTCAACCAGGTCCTCTCGGTTCTCGAGCCCTCAGCACCCGCGGTGCACACTAACCTCGATTGAGTTCCAGTTTAAAGCATTGTGGTCTGAGAATGTGCAGGGAATCATCTCAATCTTTTGGTATCAGTTGAGACCTGATTTGTGACCCAGTATGTGGTCTATTCTGGAGAAAGTTCCATGTGCGCTCAAGAAGAATGAGTATTTTGTTGTTTTAGGGTGGAATGTTCTGTACATATCTATGAGGTCCATCTGGTTCATTGTGATTCAAAGCTCTTGTTTCTTTGTTGATTTTCTGCTTAGATGATCTGTCTATTGCTGCGAGTGGAGTATTGAGGTCTCCTACAATTAATGTATTGTTATTAATATGACTGTTTATTTTGGTTAACAGTTGGCTTATGTAGATGGCTGCACCCAAGTTGGGGGCGTAGATATTTACAATTGTTAGATCTTCTTGTTGGATAGACCCTTTAAGAATGATATAGTGTCCTTCTGTGTCTCTAACTACAGTCTTTAGTTTAAAATCTAATTTGTCTGAAATAAGAATTGCTACCCCAGCTTTCTTTTGAGGTCTGCTGGCATGGAAGATGGATCTCCATCCCTTCACTTTCAGTCTGGATGTATCTTTAGGTTCAAAAAGAGTCTTTTATAGATAGCATATGGATGGGTCCTGTCTTTTTATCCAATCTGCAACCCTTTGCCATTTTATGGGAGCATTTAGGTGGTTCATATTGAGAGTGATTATTGAAAGATATGAATTTATTGACATCATGTCACCTGTGAAGACCTTGTTTTTATAGATTGTCCCTGTAAATTTCTGTTGTATATCACTCTTGGGGTCTTTCTCCTTTCATAGAACCTCCCTTAATAATTCTTTTAGTGCCAGCTTAATGGTTACATATTCTTTCAGTTTCTGCCAGTCTTGGAAGCTCTGTATCTCTCCATCAATTCTAAATGACAGCTTTGCTGGATAAAATATTCTTGGCTGCATGTTCTTCTCATTTAGTATCCTGAATATGTCTTGCCAGGCCTTTCTGGCTTGCCAGGTCTCTGTGGATAGGTCTGACGTTATTCTGATGTTCCTCCCTCTGTATGTAAGGAATCTCTTCTCCCTAACTGCCCTTAAGACGGTTTCCTTGGTGCTAAGATTTGCGAATTTTACTATTACATGCTGGGGTGTTGGCCTGTTTTCCTTGATCTTGGGAGGGGTCCTCTCTGCCTCTAGGACACAAATGTTTGTTTCATTCCCCAGGTTAGGGAAGTTCTCAGCTATGATTTGCTCAAATATATCTTCTACTCCTCTCTCTCTCTACCCCCTCAGGGATCCAATAATTCTGACATTGGAACATTTCGTGGTGTCACTTATTTCTCTGATTCTATTTTCATGGATTCTGAGTTGTTTTTTCCTGGCCTCCTCTTTCCCTTTTTGTCTATTAATTGGTCTAGTAAATAACTAATTCACTCTTCTGCCTACTTACCCTAGCTGTTAGATTATCTAGATTGTATTTGTTCTCATTGATAGTATTTTTAAGTTCTGCTAATTCAGCTTTCATTTCTGCCCTTAGAGACTCTATGTTGCCATTAATCTATTTCTCCATTCTACCTCTCATCTTCACAGTTGCTGCCCTGAATTCCATCTCTGACATCTTGGTTATATCTGTATCCATTTGTAAATCTGTGGCCTAAGTCATAGTCTCTGAGTCTTTCCTATTTTGGCGGTTCCACCACCTAGTCATTCTGTTGAGGGGTGGTTGAGGGAATGTATAGAGTCCAAATTATTGACCACAACCAGAGCAAGATGCACCTGTTTTATAGGGACCTTAGGGTTGCTGGCCTCTTGTGCTCCCAGCCTGTGTTCTGGGGGAGGGGCCTGCCGCGCTATTACTCAGGCAACCCTGTTTGGGCAGAGTTGCCCTGCCCCTTGTGGTGGGGGATGGGCCCAGTGGAAACTGGTTTTTGGGGCTTTCATTCCCTGGTGGCTTTCCCTGGCAGCTTTCCATGCCTCTTCTGAGAGTCAGCCAGAAGAGATCGTTTCCAACCCTCTGCCTCAGAGCAGAGGGATCGCAGTCTGTTCTTCAGTGAGCCCGCCAGGCCACACTATCTCTGTTTCTGTCTGTGCGGCTATAAACTGCAGCGTCCTGGGTTGTGCACCCCTCATCTGTGCTCCCAGTCCTTGTCTCCAGGTTGGGGAACGTCTCTGCCTTTTGGGCTTCTAAAACTGCCAGCCACCCCCAGTTCACACATGCAGCCCCACCACTCCCAATTTCCATCCAGGGGGTTGCCCTAAAGTCTTTTCCCCATCCTTACCGGTTTGCAAGTCTGTGCCCTGTCCCTAGTGCAGGAGGCTATAACTCACCAGCAGTGTAGGATCCCCATGGGTGGACTCCCTCCCCCTTCCATTTATCTTCCGATATTTGCCTGCAGAATCACAGCTCCCTGCTTCATACCTCGACACCAAATGCCTGTGATATTCTGTTTGTAGAGATCCAGATCTATCTTCTTACATCTCAGGCTGATTTCGTGGCTGTTCATAGTGGCCTGGTAGATATCCAGATCAATTCTGGGGACCGGTTGGAATAGGGTCCCCTACTCCTCTGCCATCTTTTCCCTCCAGAGGTGAGACTTTACAATCAGACCTGACATCTTCATATTTCTATTCAAAAGTCACTCTACTAGCATTTGAAATTGGCATTTGGACAAGGACAGAAAGAATACAAGAAGAAGAAACCAATTACAGGCAGGTGGGAATTGCAGATTTATTTCCAATCCAGAACTAACACCTCTCTCCCTGAGATTGGTTCATTTAAAAGCCATCTCAATGAAGGATGTCTTCTTAGGACATTTCATTAAGTATTCAATGGGTATATGTCTTTTCCATTGATGGTGATTTAAAAGCATTACCATGAAGGAAGTTTCCTTAGTTCTAAAGTTCTCATTGGCTGATGTATGTGGAAATTCTTAATCTCAGACTAAGTCAACTGAAAAATATTTGACATCACATGTCAGCAAAAACTTCTTACGGGTGCCGCCTGCGGCACTCCACTGTTTACCCAAGCAGCAGCACCCAGCGGACTATGGTTGAAATGTGCTCCAAGGCAGGAACGGGGAATGTGAAACACTGAATTTTTTCCACATTTATTCAACCACACCCTATTTTCATTATCTCCGCGTAGGGAGGTGAACAGAGAGAACTACTAAATACCACAGTAAGCATGATTTCTGCTTGATTCACTCTTTCCCCACTCGGTGTTATTGTCAGTAACATCGCAGTGATACAAATGGGCATTTTGCTGAGTTCACACCTAAGGAAATGTTGCTTTCCTGGCAGGTCTTTAAGGGATTGAAATCTTAACTCACTCAGACTCTCCATATGTTGTCCTAGTGTTAACTTTTTAGCAGTCATCTGACCAAAAATCATATTTAAAAAAATTATCTCAAATATTACTATAGTGCATAGATTCTTTTGTTTGTGAAAAATATATACAAAAATAATGCACACTGTGTGTCCCATTGCCAATGGATAAGTTGTATTCTTTGGTAGATTCTATGTCATACTACTTTGGTATATAGTATCATTGGTTGCTTTTCTAAAGTAATGGCCAAGAAAAATTAAAATTTATCTTTCTTTACATTGCATTCTGTGCTGACTCTACTTATATAAATGATAAATAGGACTATGTTGCTTATCTAGTTTTCTGTGGTTGAATTTGTACTTAACTGGACAAAATTGGAAGAGGCTTTTTTATCAGATAAATGGCTACTATCCCAAATCTATGAAGAACTTATCAAACTCAACACCCTAAAACAAAAACCATAAAACCAAAACCAAACAAACAAAAAATCCAGTCGAGGAATGGGCAGAAGACATGAACAGACATTTTTCCAAAGAAGACATACAAATGGCTAACAGACATATGAAAAAATGCTCAATATTACTCAGCATCAGGGAAATACAAATCAAAACCACAATGAGATACCACCTCACACCGATCAGAATGGCTAAGATTAACAACTCAGGAAACAACAGATGTGGTGAGGATGCAGAGAAAGGGGAACCCTCTTACACTGTTGGTGGGAATGCAACCTGGTGCAGCCACTCTGGAAAATGGTATGGAGGTTCCTCAAAAAGTTAAAGACAGGGCACCTGGGTGGCTCAGATGTTTAAGCATCTGCCTTCGGTTCAGGTCATGATCCCAGCGTCCTGGGATCGAGTCCCACATCGGGCTCCCTGCTCCTTGGGAGCCTGCTTCTCCCTCTGCCTCTCTCTTTCTCTCTGTCTCTCATGAATAAATAAATAAATAAAATCTTAAAAAGAAGTTAAAGATAGAACTACCCTGTAATCCAGCAATTGCCCTACTGGGTATTTATCCAAAGGATACAAAAATAGTGATCTGAAGGGGTGCATGCACCCCAGTGTTTATAGCAGCAGTGTCCACAATAGCCAAACCATGGAAAGAGGCCAGATGTCAATCAACAGATGAATGGATAAAGAAGGGAATGGGTAAAGAAGATATATATTCCAATATATATTCTAATATATATATATTCCTATATATATATTCACATATGCCTATATATATTCTTTTTGGTGGCAAAGTAATAGTCATATATATATATAGGAATACATATAGGAATCTATTCCTAATCTATATATCTATCTATTTAGGAATATTACTCTGCCATCGAATAGAATCAAATGAAATCTTGCCAATGCAATGATGTGGATGGAACTGGAATGATTATTATGCTAAGTGAAATGAGTCAGTCAGGGAAAGACAAATACCATATGATTTCACTCATATATGGAATTTAAGAAACAAAACAGATGAACATAGGGGAAGGGAAGGAAAAATAAAATAAAATAAAAACAGAGAGGGAAGCAAGCCATAAGAGACTCTTAACTATAGTGAACAAACAGGGTTGTTGGAGGGGAGGTAGGAAGGATGGGGTAATTGGGTGATGGGCGTTAAGGAGGGCACTTGATATAATGAACACTGGGTGTTATAGGCAACTGATGAATCACTAAATTCTAACTCTGAAATTAGTAATACAGTATATGTTAACTAAATTGAATTTAAATAAAAAATTTAAAAATAAAAATAATGAGAAAAAAGAAACCTCTGAAAATCATTTGGTTATAACTATTACAATCAAACAGAATCTTACATTTAAGATTCAGTGATATGTAAAAATATCTAGTTACACATGAGCCTGAACTTTTAAAGTTTGAGTGTGTATGTTAAAATAATATATATGTTTATTTCAATTCAGCTTCTTTTTAGTGAATGCAATTTTTCTGTGTCTATTAAAATCATTAAGAATCATTTAAACAATTATTTAGTGATACGGATTACCTTAAAACTAATACTGTGGATTGGTCAATTTTAGATGACATTTATTTGAAAAGTCCACTTTCTGTATATGTTTTCAACAAAACCTGTATATTCTTCTTGGTTTTCTCCAAGGACCAGTTTTGGGATCTTTTTCTGTCTTTGGTTTGTACTAATAATCTTTTTTTTCCTTACAAATAATTCAAAGTTTGCTTTATTACAGATGGTATTTGTCTATAGCCAAAAATACTTTCCAAGATGCACCCTAACTCAGTAGACTAGTTTAAAAAGCATCTTTAATGAAAACAACCAGTCAAAACAGATTAACAAGAATCAAAACCCCTTAAGAGCATTATAGCTGGCTATTTGCTCCTCACTAATCCTAGTTTTTAAAAAATTAATATAGAATACAAATGGGTAAGAAATAGAAAATCAATTGTGTCACTATATACATGATTTAATGGGACATGGTAACTTGAAGGGCTGCCACCTGTTCTGTGTTAAAAACAGGATTTTGCACATCTCTCTAAACACCAGATAAAACTGATCACTGAGTTTAATACAGTCTAGATTACCAACTATGGAGTAGTTTTGGCTAAAACCTTGGACAGTTGGTTGAATAGGCAGAAAAATAAATTTTTCTACACTCATAATTTTATCTTTAGATTTTTATATCAGCATGAAGCCATTTAAAAAAAATGAGTGACTACTACTTATGAGACACTGAACTAGATATCAGGGAACAAAATACATATGACATATTATATTAATGTATATTACATTTATCATATGATATATATTTTTTTACATATATTATCACTGATAATATATATCAGTGAATAAAATATAGATTGTCTACAATCATTAATTAAAATATATAAACATCTGAAAGATAGTTTCATTCCTGATCTTTTATCAATTAAATGGGCAATGAATTGCCTTTATGAAAAGCCTGTTATTGGAATTTAAGAAAATGAAATAAAAATCCATTTCAAAAATAATGTGTTAAACTAGCAGTATTAGGTTGTTCTGAACATGTACTGCCACCCAATGGAGATGTGCCCCAATGGCAGCAGTATGTAGGTTTGGGAGACCATACGTCCTTTTGTGGAAATAATACAAGGTGCAGATCATTCAGTGTGGTAGGTTTTTTTGGTTTGGAATGCACTAGATTGCCCTTGGGGAGGGAGGGATGGCGAACTTTAGATAAAAATATTTTCTTCTGTAAACCCTAGGGGTGAAAAAGCCTTATCCAAAATCTGATCTGAGGTGACTTTAGTGAAATAGTGAAATTGCCTATAAATATTTTCAGTGATATCAAGTAACAGTGACTATCTCATAGAAACATTACCTACATGCTAATAATAACCTTTTCTTGTTATGTAGAAGTGGTATCATGAAGAATTGAGGCTGGGAAAAAAAAACATTGGAATAAACTATGGGTCTTCCAGGCTGCAGGTCTCTAGAGGAGGAATGGATTAGAATGTCCCTCAGGGTCCCTTCCACCTTCATGATTACATTTTTAATGCTATTGTTTAAGCCACTGACAAAAAGTATTTAAAGAGGGAAAAAATGTAATTCACCTCCATAAGTTCTTAGAATGACTTAGGTGCTTTTTAAAAGATGTTGAATAGGCATTTTCATATTTTTATTGACCCAGAACTTTAGATAACAGCATATTGTCCCATGGCAAGTTTTTAAATAAAAAAGTGCGTTGATGCAGAGCCTTGCTTTGTTTAGGAAATCTATCATTCAGTAAAAGTTAATTTCCAGCTCAATGATAATGTTGCTGTGGAGGCTCTTTATGTTCAAAACCACTTCCATTTTTCACATAGGTCAAAGAAACAGAGGGGTTGGGGTATTGGCTGGGACCCTGGCACATAGGAACCAGAACTTCTTTTTTTAACTTTTTTTAACTGTTAACAAGGTCTGAACTTAGTAGTATCATTTTGGGGATGCTGCAACATTCTCTAAGGCAACAACTGCATTACTGAATTATCATTTGATTACCCTTAACACCCTAGTTGCCAAAGAGAATAATTACCTAATAATGCGTATTATGTGACTATTTAAGTTACAGTATGAAATGTGATAAGAAAGATTAAATTGGTTAAATGAAAAATGTTATGGTAAATTTCTTGTATAAATTTCCTGAACAAGTGATTGAAGCTATGCTTTGTGTAGGCTTTGCAGAGTTTTTCTGTTTATTGAAGTGTCAGAAAGTGACAAACATGGAGGCAAAACTGATGGAACGTTACATCAAATGATCATCAAGTGAATTGGTACATTGTTGCTGTAATTGAAAATTATTCTTCCATTAAAAATAACTATTACATTTTTTACAAAAATTATGCCAAGGATAGCATCTTTTAGCCAGAATAAAGTTTCCATGATCAAATCAGATTACTTTAATAATGATAAGTTACTCTACTAAAAAAGTTATAAATGTTGTATGTATGTAAGATACACAGTGGTACTCTAATGACAAATCAAACACATGGGAATGTAGTTGCTCTGCTGGATCCTCATTAATAAATTTGTATCAAAGGAAGTTGCTAAAGAACTACAGGGGAATCTAGATGTCCAAGATAAGGGCTCTTGTGTCTTACTTGCAATTCGCTGGGATTGAGAATCACTGGAGATGTGCATGTAAATCTTGACCATGTTTTGACTTGCTCAAGTTGCAAAAGAATCTGTCCTGCCCCCTATTTATCTTATTCTTGGCCAGATTCTCCAAGTACAGAAGTCACTTCCATTTTAATTCTTACGAGCTCCTCAGGGTACCAGTTAAAAAATTCACTTTTACATTAATAGCTCTCAAATGACCTTGGAGTTGAAAACTTTCTAAAATTGCCCAACTGACTCCCAGAGAGTAATTTATGAACAGAAAGTTACTGGTTTGATCTGTGTGGGGCCTACTCTGTAGATCAGAAGGTGAGTGGACTAATAAATATCTTCACAGACTATTCATATTTTGGATTTTCATGGACTATTCATGTTTACAGGATTAGAGTTAATTCAATTTGCCTATTTTTTTCTATTATCTCTTTGACTCCATCATTAATAACATCAATTATATATCCACTGTTTGTAGAACCCTCTGTCTTCCTTCTAGATTTCTAACCCCCTTTAAGGGAGATATTTTGTTTTCTTTTGACAAAATTTATATCTGTTCTTCTCCCTTCCAGTGGACTGAGAAAACAAAGTGTTCTATGGGGGAGAAATAATTAATGTGAAAAGATTTCTATTCTGTGACCCCATCTGGACTTTCTAATTTGGACAGCATATAATAAAATTGATTATTTGGGAGGATAAAAAAGAACATTTGGATTCTTTTAATAAATCAGTCCTTTATGAATGGGCAAAAGAACACAACTAGTTAATGAAGAAATAGTGGGTATTTAAAAAATTGTGTCATACTTCATATTTGCTTTTAGTAACAAAATGAAAACATTTAGAGTATCTTTCTCCAGAGCCACACTTACTTCCACTTCCCAAAGATGCACTCATAAAAATCACCTTATCCTTTTTTTTTTATTAGACTTTTTCTGTATCTTTAAGGCCATGTAATGTTTCTTGTTTGTCTGTTCTTTCCCATGGTCATTGCCCAATGACACCAGGTCCAGCCAACTTCCATCCACAAGGATCTGGGTTTGCCCATAGCTTATGCCTTCCAACTGTCCCTGATTTCTGCTCTCAGTCTGTTCTCTGTGTCCTCAGCTGCATCTTGTCCCTGGAACTATTCCCAGTTTTAGGAACTAGCCAAGAGAAGCTGACCCACAAGATGAGAGAAATAGAAGAGAGATTTCCTTAGCTCTCTCCAATTCTTTGGACCTGGAAGCTGTCATAGTAGGTAGTAGGGGAAAGTCAAGATGTAGCAATGCCCTTCCACTCTCATTATGGGTCCCTTGAATCCTCACAACAATTCCATGAAGTGGATAATTCTTTTTTTTTTTTTTAAAGATTTTATTTATTTATCCGGCAGAGAGAGAGAGAGACAGTGAGAGCAGGAACACAAGCAGGGGCAGAGGGAGAGGGAGAAGCAGGCTCTCCGCTGAACAGAGAGCCCGATGCGGGGCTCGATCCCAGGACCCTGGGATCATGACCTGAGCTGAAGGCTTAACCAACTGAGCCACCTGGATAATTCCTTTTTGCATAAAGAAAATGAGATTTCAGGAGGTTAAATTTCACACTTACAGTGGCACAGCTAGTAGGAGATCTAGGATTTGAACCCAGTTGCACCTGACTCCAGGAATCATGCTCTTAATCATTATAGGTCACTGCATTCTAGACATCCAGATGTATAAACAGCATCTATGACATTCAGTTTTACCACCTAAGCAAGTGAAATGCAATACAGATGACCTAATCAATTATATTTTGTTTAATATATTTGGAGTTTAGAGCCTCTTGAATTTAATGTATGAATATATAGTAGCTCATATTTTTGTGTAGTTATTGTGTTCTAGGCAAGGCATTTTACATATATTTTCTTCATTTAAGTCTCATAACCATCATGTAGAAAGGCAGGTAGTATTATTTTTTCCACTGAAAAAAATTGAAAAGAGAGGCACGGTATGCTTAAATAATTTGCCCCAAATCAGAGAGCTGGGAAGAACTGAGCGTTGAACTAGTATTTCTTGCCCACTGTACTTTACCACTTCAGGTAGAATTTTATGGCTTCTATTATAAATGCCTCCTGTGAGTAGATATTGTGCGAAATGTTGTTTATGTATTATGCATTGAGTCCTCATATAAACCTAGAGAGGTAGTACTATTATCTACCTTTTATAGCTGAAGAAAACAAGGATAAGAGACTTTTAGTGATGCAATAACAGGAAATAATAGAACTAGGATTTGAACCTAGATTTTGATTGATTCAAAATTGATGCCTATGGGAAATAATCTGAAAAATAAGAGGACAGTCCAAAATGGTGGCACAGGCAGACCCTGAACTCACCTCTTCCCATGGACACATCAAATCTATACCTATATATAAAGCAATTCCTCCTGAAGAAGAACTGAGGGTTGATTAAACAGCTTGTGCACAATAAACAATAGAGGGATCATGTAGAGAAGGGTAGGAGAGATAGAGACATGGTAACAGTGGAAATCCCACCTTTGACATGGCACTCTGCAGTAGGGAGGGATATCACTGAGGGGCCCATGCACAGACCCACTCACCTTGGGGCACGATGGAAAAACAGAGTATGGAAAACAACTAGACTATAAGTGAAAGAAATCCATTTACTAACCCTAGTATGTCAGCCAAATGGGTGGGGAAGTGCTAGAACTCTCTCTGGGGTCAAGGGTGCTGGTGAGGGTCACTTTTTATGCTTTCCTTCTACCCTGATAGTGCCAGCAGGAGCAGTATTCAGGTGCTCTAACTGGTCTGCTAGGCCACCCCGGCATGCCTTGGACCATTGGCTCACAATAGCTCCAGCCATTTTGCCAAGGTGGCCCCAGGACAGTGCACCCTGGGACCCCTTGGCCCATGCCCACTCTAACTTCAGCCATCCTGCCAGGGTGGCCCCGGTTCCATTGCAGCATGCCCAGAGACCCCCTGGCTTGTACTTGTTTCAGCTCCTGCTGTCCTGTCAAGGCAGCCCTGGCATGGCATGCTCCAGGAGTCCGTGGCCTACACCATCTTCAGCTCCAGGCACCCTGCCAAGCTACCAGGCACGTATAGTTTACACAAGTGACAACCCTACATAAGGCCACTCCTTCAAGACAGGAGAGGTAGCTGTTTCATCTAATTCATAGAAACATAGAATGTCAAATAAAATGAGGAAACAGGAATATGTTTTGGATGAAAGAACAAGATAAAACCACAGAAAAATACCCCGCTGAAATGGACGTATTTATTTGATAAAAAGTTCAAAGTAATAGTAATAGAGATGCTCATCAAACTCAGGAGAGGAGTGGAAAGACACAGTGAGGACTTCAACAAAGAATTAGAAAATATATGAAAGAACCAATCAGAGCTGAAGAATACAATAACTGTAATGAAAAATACACTAGAAGTAGTCAATGGCATATTAGATAATACAGAGAAATGGATCAGTGATCTGGAAGATAGAATATGGAAATCACCCAAACAGAATAACAAAAAGAAAAAAAATTTAAAAAAGAATAGTTTAAGGGACCTCAGGGACAACATCAAATATCCCAATATTCACATTACAGGGGTCCCAAAAGGAGAAGACAGAGACAAAGGGGCAGAAAACTTATTTGAAGAGATAATGGCTAAAAGTTTTCCTAACCTGGGGAAGAAACAGACATCCAGGTCCAGGAACACAGAGAGTCTCAAAGAAGATAAACCCAAGAGATCTACACCGAAATCTATGATAATTAAAAATAGCAAAAGTTAAAGACAAAAGAGAATCTTAAAGTTAGTAAGAGAAAAACAAATAGTCACATGTAAGGGAAACCCCTAAAACTATCACTGATTTTTCAGTGGGAAGTTTGCAGGTCAGAAGAAATTGACAGGATATAAAATGTAAAAGGGAAAAACACAACCAAGAATACTCTATCTGGCAAGATTATCATTCAGAATTGAAGGAGACATAAAGAATTTCCCAGACAAGCTGGTTCATCACCACTAAACCAGTCTTACAAGAAATGTTAAGGGATCTTCTTTAAGTACAAAAGAAAAGGCCATAAATAGAAATAAGAAAATACAGGAAAAAAATCTTACTGGTAAAGGCAACTATATAGCAAAAGCAATAGATTGGCCACTTAAAAGCTAATATGAAGGTTAAAAACAAAAATAGTAAAATCAACTATAACTACAATAAGCATTTAAGAGTCATACAAAATAAAAAGATGTAAAATATGACATCAAAAACATAAAATATGGAGTGGTGGAATAAAAATATAGTGTTTTTGAGGGGCGCCTGGGTGGCTCAGTCATTAAGCGTCTGCCTTTGGCTCAGGTCATGATCCCAGGGTCCTGGGATTAAGTCCCACATTGGGTTCACTGCTTGGCGGGAAGCCTGCTTCTCCCTCTCCCACTCCCCCTGCTTGTGTTCCTGCTCTATCTTTCTGTCAAATAAATAAATAAAATCTTAAAAAAAATAAAAATAAAAATGTAGTACTTTTGGAATGTGTCAAAATTAAGTGACTATCAGTTCAAACTAGACTGAGATAGATAGTTGATAGATAGGTAGATAGATGATAGAGACCTCATTGTAACCACAAACCAAAAATCTACAACAGATAAAAAATAAGGAGAAAGGAACTCAAATGTAAAACTAAAAGAAACCATCAAATCACAAGGGAAGAGAAGAGAAGAGAAGAAAGGAACAAAGAACTACAAACACAACCAGAAAACAATGAACTAAATGGCACAAATACATACCTATCAATAATTTCTTTTAATGTAAATGGACTAAATGCTCCAATAAAAAGACAAAGAGTGGCTCAATGGATTAAAAAAAACAAGACCCATCTATATGCTGCCTATAGGAGACTAACTTCAGATCTAAAGACATACACAGACTGAAAGTGAAGGGATGGAAAAAGGTATTCCATGCAAATGGAAATCAAACAAAAGTTAGAGTAGCAATACTCATATCAAACAAAATAGACTTTAAAACAAAAACTGTAACAAAGGCCAATAAAGGGCATTACATAATGATAAAGAAAATCCAAGAAAGGGATATAAGATTCCTAAAAATTTATGCACCCAATATGAGCACCCAAATATATAAAGTAAATATCAACAGACATAAAGGGAAAAATTGCCAGTAATTCCATCATAGGAGGGGACTTTAATATACCACTTATGTCAATGAATAGATCATCCAATCAGAAAATCAATAAGGGAATATTGGCCTCAAATGGCACATTAGACCAGATGGACTTAATAGATACATACAGAAGATTTTATCCAAAAATTGCAGAATACACAATCTTTTTAAGTGCACACGGAACATTCTTCAGGATAGGTTACATGTTAGGCCACAAAACAAATCTCAATAAATTCAAGAAGATTGAAAATATATTAAGCATCTTTTTGACCTCAATAGTATGAAAGTAGAAATCAATTACTAGAAGAAACTAAAAAAACACAAATACATGGAGACTAAACAGCATGCTACTAAACAATCAATGGGTCAAGGAAGGAATTAAAGAGGAAATAAAATAACTTTGGACAAATAAAAATGAAAACACAACAGTCTCAAATATTTGGGACACAGCAAAAGCAGTTCTAAGGGGAAAGTTCATAGCGATACAAACCTACCTCAAGAAAAAAAAATTCCAAATAATTTATTTAATCTCAATCTAACTTTACATCTAAAAGAATTAGAAAAAGAAGAGTAAACAAAGCCCAAAGTGAGTAGAAGGAAGGCATTAGTAAAGACCAGAGCAGAAATAAATAAAATAGAGGGGGGAAAAAAAGCATTAGAAAAGATTGATAAAACTAAAATCTGGTTCTTTGAGAAGATAAACAAAATCAATAAACCTCTAGCCAGACTCATGGAGAAAAAAAGAGAAAGCCCCCCCAAATAAAATCAGAAATGGAAGAGAAGTTACAACTGACACCACAGAAATACAGAGAAGATCAGAATAGACTACTACTAACAATTATAGGCTAACAAATTGGAAAACCTAGAAGAAATGGATAAATTCCTAGAAACATACAACATAGAAAGTCTGAATCATGAAGAAATAAAAAAATCTGAATAGACCAATTACAAGAATGAAATTGAATCAGTGATTTAAAACTCCCCCAAAATAAAAGTCCAAGACCAGACAGCTTCCCAAGTGAATTCTACCCAAATTCAAAGAATTAATACCTATCCTTCTCAAATTATTCCAAAAATTGTAGAGGAAGGAAGGCTTCCAAATGCATTTTATGAGACAAGCATTACCCTGATACCAAAACCAGACAGACACTGCAAAATAAGAAAAGTATAGGCCAATACCCCTGATGAACATGGATGTAAAAATCCTTAACAAAATATCAGCAAACTGAATTCAACAATACATTAAAAGGATCATACACCATAATCAAGTGGGACTTATTCTAGGGATGCAGGTATGGTTCAACATCTGCCAATCAATCAATGTGATACATCACATAACAAAATGAAGGATAAAAATTATGTGATCACCTCAATAGAAGCAGAAAAAGCATTTGAGAAAATTCAACATCTATTTATGACAAAAACTCTCAACAAAGTGCATACAAAAGGGATGTACCTTGACATAATAAAGGCCATATGTGACAAAACTATAGCTAATATTATATACTCAATGGTGAAAAGCTGAAAGCTTTTTCTCTAAGATTAGGAACAACACAAGGTTGCCCACTCTCACCACTTTTATTTAACATAATTTTGGAAGTCCTTGCCATAACAATTAGGCAAGAAAAAGAAATAAAAGGGATCTAAATTAGAAAGGAAGAAGTAAAATTGTCACTGGAGATGACATGATATAGAAAACCCTGAAGACTCCACTAAAAAAATTATTAGAACTAAGACATGAATTCAGTAAAGTCTCAGGATACAAAATTAACATACAAAAATTGGTTGCATTTTTATATAATCATAAGCTATCAGAAAAAGAAATTAAGAAAATAATCCCACTTATAATTGCATCAAAAAGAATAAAACACCTAAGAATAAATTTAACCAAGGAGGTGAAATACCTGTATTGCCAAAAACTATAAGATATTGATGAAAGAAATTGAAGACAACACAAATAAATGGAAACATATTTGTGATCATGGATTGGAAGAATTAATATTGTCAAAATGTCCATACTCCCCAAAGTAATGTACAAATTCAGTGCAATCTCCATCAAAATACCAACAACATTTTTCACAAAGTTAGAACAAAGAATCCTAATATTTGTATGGAATCACAAAAGACCCTGAATTGCCAAAGGACTCTTGATAAAGAACAAAGCCAGAATTATCACTCTCCCGGATTTCAAACTATACTACCAAGATGTAGTAAATAAAAAACAGTATGGTACTGGCATGAAAACAGACATGTACATCAATGAAAGAGTGGAGAACACGGAAATAAACCCACACATATATGGCCAATTAATCTAAGACAATGGAGGTGAAAATATACAATGGGGGAAAAGTCTCTTTAATAAATGGTGTTGGGAAAACTGGACAGCTACATGCAAAAGAATGAAACTGGTCTACTGTGTTACATCATATACAAAAATGATTTCAAAATGGATTAAAGACTTGAATGTAAGACTTGAAACCATAAAACTTCCAGAAGAAAACATAGGCAATAAACTCTTTGACATCAGTCTTGGTTATATATATATATATATATATATAGAACCAGTTTCCTCAGGCAAGGGCAACAAAAGATAAACAAATGGGATTACAACAGACTAAAAAGCTTTTGCATAGCAAAGGAAACTTATCAAGACAATGAAAGGCAACCTATTGAATGGGAAAAGGTATTTGCAAATCATATCCAATAAGGGATTAATATCCAAAATATAAAAGGGCCTTATACAATTTAATATTAAAAAAACCTCAACAACTCAATTAAAACATGGGTAGAGGGCTTCAATAGAAATTTTTCCAAAGAAGACATACAGATGGCTAACAGGAACATGAAAGATGCTCAACATCACCAATCATCAGGGAAGTGCAAATTAAAACCACAATGAGCTATCACCTCACTCCTGTCAGATTGGCTATTGACACAGCCTTGAAAAGGTGGTGTCTCCCTTGCAAAACAGGAAGAAACGTTAGAGACACATGAATAATTGTCTCCCAACACATATAAGCAGTGTTATAACAAATGAAATCTGCTGTTTACAAGGGAGAAAAAAGACAAAAAATAACAAATGTTGGTGAGGATGTGGAGAAAAGAGAATCCTTGTGCACTGTTAATGGGAATGTAAATTGGTGTAGGGACTGTGAAAACAGTATGGAGGTTGCTCAAAAAATTAAAAATACAACTACCATATGATCCAGCAATTCCACTTATGAGTATGTATCTGAAGAAAACAAAAACATAAATTGGAGGAGATAAACAATGTACCCCTATGTTCATTGTAGCATTATTTACAATAGCCAAGATACGGAAGCTACCTAAGTATCCATCAAAAGATAAATGAATAACAAAGATATGATGGAATATTTCTCAGCATAAAATACTGCCACTGGCAACAGAATGGATAGAATTAGAGGGTATTATACTAAGTGTAATAAGTCAGACAGAGAAAGACAAATATAGAATCTAAAAAAGAAAACAAAACCAACCAAACAAACAAAACTAAGCAGAAACAGGCTCATAGATACACGAAACAAACTATTAGGTTAGGGGGTGGGTAAAAGAGGTGAAGGGAATTAAAAGGCACAAACTTCCAATCATAAAATAAATAAGTCATGAGGATGTAATGTACAGCACAGGGAAAATAGTTAATAACATTGTGTAAATTTGTATGCTGACAGGTGGTAGATTTATTGTGGGGATCATTTTGTAATATATAAAAAATATTGAATCACTGTGATGTACACCTGAAACTAATAGATATCGTATCCTAATTATACTTCATTAAAAAGTAATCAATCAATCAATCAATCCCCCAAAATAACTTTAAAAATTCCTGAAGAGGAGATTCCAAAAAGACCTCCTTCATCCTCTGGCAAGTCCATTCATCTTGGGCTTCACTTGAGGTCTTCACATAGCTTCTGCTCATGAGCAGTACCCTTTGGAAGATGTAGTGTTTGAATCATAAGAAAATATTTATTGGAATGATTTCTGCCTATTGGTAATAGGTAAATAGTCATGGCATTAGCATTTTATTTTTACCTTCTATTTGAGGGATTATATTATTCATTTGAATGCTTTGAGTCTTAATTGCACACAGGTTAACTGTCACAGGCAGGCCATTAAAATGTGTGTCACCTTCCACCCACTTCATCTTCCTAGAATCCAAAAACTTTTCTGCTGTGAGTGGTGTCTAGTCACCTGAGGCTGTTTAATAGATCTGTTAATGCAATTCTTCTGGCTTTTCTGGAAGTGCCACTAGCTCATTCCATGGTGTTATTAGAGTGGCCTCACATGATGATTGACCTGATATGCCCCTCTGTGGTTTTGTTACTACCCTCTCAGCTACATACTCTGGCTTTATGATATTTGCAAATATGTAAAGTTTTAATCTCCACTCTTGGCAGATCTTATTTGGGAATGAAAAGTACTGTGAGTTTTGTTACTTGCTCTTTTTTTCTCCCTTCAGGCCAGATTTTGGACCCTTTTCTTGTTTCATATTATAATTCCCAATTGTATCGACATTCATATTTCCAAGTTGAATTTCATTTCACAATTTTTTGCCATATTTCTAGCGCCTCTTTTTCATGGTGCATTATATCGTCTATCGTTACAGTTTTAAACAGCTGCCAACTTAACACATTTATCAAACTAGCAGGAGATATGGTTTACTCCTTGCCCTTTACCAGACCATGAATAAAGATATTAAAAAAAACTTGGTTTCACTCCAATACTATAGAGACCTTACTGGACACTTTCCCCTGTTCAGGGATGGCCATTTATCACTGTTTTTGGATGTGGTACTCTGGCTTATTTTCAGCCCATCTGACAGTAGAATATATCTACTTCAAGGGAGATTTTTGTGTTGCAATATATTAGCTGTGACACTGCAAATCAGTTCTATTAGGTCTACTGAACTCTTTCCTTCACACTGATCTTGGTAATTCATTCAAAAGAGGGATTAAGTGTGCCTGGCATTATGCACACTGCATTTTGTTTAGAGTTCCGTTATTCCAGATGTTCAGAATAAGCAGCTATGGGTACTTTTGATGAGAAAAGGAAAATATTCCCAGGCACCACATTATGTATACATAAATGCCAGAAGTGGCTGCTGACTATAAATATGTATGTATTTATGTATACATTCACATATAGGAATTTATGTATGTATATTCGTATATGTTCTCTGAGAGAGCATATGGTGGTGTATGAAGCAGAACTGTGAAAGAGGGAAAATATTAACCAGGTTGTCAAGAGATATTTCTTCTACTTTAAGTTCTGACGCTATATAGTTATTTGACCCAATTTAAGACAATGATCTTATGAAGTCTCACTTTCTTCATATGTGAAATGTCTAGGTGGGGCATAATTATTTCTCATGTCCAATGTGGCATCTAAATATACTGTTGTGTATCCTTTTTCTTTTTAGCTTCAATTTTAGTATCAGGGCAAACAACAGTCCTTTGAGGTAGCCTAGGCAAACTGATGTGTCACAGCTGAGTCTGTGTCTCCCCCACCCCTCTGCCCTGCCCAGCATTAGATTAGGGGATTCAGTCTTTCTTGGTATATTGGCAGAAAATATTCGATTCTGGAACTAAATCATACAGTGTGAAGAAGTGGGGGCAGAGTTGCCAATACCATTATTGGTAGAACAGATGAGCTGCATAACTTACCCTAGGCTGGAAGATTCACTTTTAAGTTTGCTCCTAAGGGTTCCTGAAAATAAAATGGAAAGTTCCTTGCCTTTGTAGAGCTCTGCCTTACAAACTCAGAGAATTTTAGATCTGGGAACATATTTGTAAGTCAACTATACAGGCCCTCATTTTAGGAGACCTAACTTCTTACAACTCCCAGTGTAGGGCTCTGTCCTACCTTCACGTTTCACTTGGAGCAGGAGCTGGGGACCTGCCACCTGCAGCTGGGTAAGCAAGAGGCACAAGGAGATGCCTCAGACACTGTCTGAGAGGGAGTAGGGAAGAATGACAGGGTCAAACACCCCCCCCCCCACCACCCCTGCCGACACACACACACAAAACCAGAGCAAAGGGCTTTGTCCTTGGATTTTCATGAAGGCTTAATTCACAATTTAAAGACAAGACAAGTGGCCATGACTTCTCACCCTGGTATTTCTCTCAGAGTTTATAGTTCAGTGAAAACAAAGGTGAAGCAAACATTGAGGGGGCATACTCACCTTCCATCCCCAACCAAAGTGCAAGAGAGTTACAAGGTTATTTATTCATAAAAGCACTAAAACCAAAGGAGAGTCTGTACTTCATTTAATCAAATGCATGTTATTTTGAAAGTCAAGTTTCCCAGAGTAAATTATGTCCATTTCTATTACTAATGAAATTTCTGTATTCTTAAATTAAGTCATCTGCAACACATGAAGTAATGAGATTCTGAATGTTCAAAAATTGTACAAATAACTTTGCAATCATTGGATCTTAAAAACAGTTTCATAAACTATCAAATATACTAACTAAAAAAAGAAATAATCACCCACTTTTATAAAAAATGTATAATTGCATAGGAAGGTTACTGGGAGAATGCTCACCAAAATATAAAGTGTTTACCTCAGATTTTTAGAGTTTTGAATAATTTTTACTTTCTCTTTAATTTTTGCATGTATCGTTTAAAGGGCACAAGTAAAAATTATTTTTTTACTCTATAAAGACAAAGCTTATATCTTTGAGAAATTTTAAGATAGGGCTAGCTTTCAGGTACCTACAGAATTTTTACCTTGTGATTCATGATGGGTACTTCCATTTCCCATCCATTCAATCTCTTCTTAAACCTCCATTATTTGTTCCTCTCCAACCCAACTCTAATGAAACTCTTTTTTGAATATTACCAATGATTTTCCCTTTTAAAAGACCTGATGTTATTTTATGTATCTTAATTCTGAATTTTCTGTAGTCTAGGAAACAGCTGGCTATATATATTCCTTGAATATTTCTTCCCATAAATTTTAATGACACTGAAATTTTCTCCTCCTCCTCCTTCATCCAATGTGAACATTCCTTCTCTATGCTATCACTGAACTGTAGCCATATTCTGCACCTCCACCCCCCCTTGACTCACATCTTTGGTGAGCCCATCAGTTTCGATGATTATAACTTCTCAGGATTCTACCACATGGAAATTGATAGCCGCTAGATTCCAAACATTGTGCTATGTGATGAGGAGTCCATCACAGATAAGACACAATATCTTCAAGGAACTCACAAAAAAAGGGAGAATATTAGATTATGCAGCTTGCTAATTTTAAAGGTAGAGTCAGACAGGGAAATCCAAGGAAGGAGTACTTAACCCAGCCTAGAAAGTGAGGAAAGCCTTCCTTAAAGAAATGGTCAGTCATTTTAAAAATAGAATGCAGTTCAAGCAAAGAAACAAAGACATAGGATAGCACAATGTGCTTGCTGAGCTATAAGCAGCCTGGTGTTGATGAGACTTCAAGGCAGGGAAGCCCACAGAGAGCTTGTGGAGGGCCTTGTGTGATGTACTAGTGCTATGGACTGAATTGTGTTTCCCTAAAATTCATAAATTGAAACCCTAACTCCCAATGTGACTGTATTTGAAAATAGGGCCTTCATGGAAATAATTTTAGGTTAGATGAAGTTATAAGGGTAGGGCCCTGATCTAATAGGATTTGTGCCCTTATGAGAAGAAACGATAGAGAGATTACTCTCTCTTTCTTTGTACCATGTGAGGACACAGTGAGAGGGTAGCCATTTGTAAGCCAGAAGAATATACTCACTCGAAGGTGATTATGCAGGCACCCTGATCCCAAACTTCCACCTTGCTGAACTGTGAGAAAATAAATTCCTGTTGCTTAAGTCCCCCACTCTCTGGTATTTTGTTATAGCAGCCTGAGATAAGACAGCTAGGGAGTTTGGACTTCATCCTGCAGACCAGGGATTCTTTACAGAGAAGTATGGCTGCCAGGGGCATTTTGGAAATTTGAGAGAGGGTGTTATTTTTTGGTTGTCACAGTGATTGCCAAGTGCTATTGGCATTTACTGGGTAGGGGCCAGTGGTGCTAGATGTCTTCTACTTCATGGAGCATTTCCATGCAATGAAGAAATGTCCCACATCCAAGAAACATTTATGTAGATGAAAAACCTATTTATCACTATTGGGTCCAGAACCAATCTCCATTTTACATGAAAGTATCAAGTGTTTTTATGTAATTTAATATACACTGATTTTTCAGGAAGATCACTACCCTGTAAATTGAGAAAAATGTATTTTTAAAATGTGCAAACATTATGCACAATTGCAGAAAAACGTGTTGCCACAATAAAACCATTCTTGGTATTTGACTTTCCAGTTTGTATACTTATAGCAGTCAGCCTTTGTAATTGTCATGTGTGTGGTGTCTCAACATATAGGTGTAAATATATGCCTACTTTATTAGGTCTTTTAGTGGTTTTGTGTCTAGGCATTTACTATTGAAAGATATTTTATTATGTTATTTTTTAAAAATTTCTCCATAATACAGATAGAAAAAAATCTAGTTTTTTTGCTTCATTTTGTTTTAAACATGTAAGGAAGATTTTATATAAATTAAATATGAGGATAATAAAATGGACATGGAAAAATATTTGTTATAAAAATGGGAGGATTAAGATCTATTGCTCTAGAAGATGGAGTCCTTGTGAAGAATTTTAAGACCAAGATTTATATAAATCTATTCAGAGCCTTTAACTTTTTTTTCTTTCCCCACGAGTTCAGAGGTGGGAAAGACACAAAAGTCCCCTTATTACCTCCTTCCCACCCCTGTGTACTGTTGGCATTAGAGATCTTTTCAAGCTTCCACTTTGAAAGTCACTGGATTGAGCCTTGGGCTTAACTATTAGGGGCATAGACCAAATGTAGGAGGAAGTCACCACTCATTTCAACATTACTTTAGCCAACCTCATCAAAACCCTGCTCCTGGCTACTGTCAATCTCGGAGGGATCATGATAACCCAAAGAACCTTCTGTCCCTTCTCTTGAAGATGCACTTATTTCAGGATGAACCAAATTCTGCACTCAGAGTAACCTGGTTTTGTGCTCAGCACCTCATAGCACCCTTGATTTTGTGCTCAGGAAGGGTAACAAAGTGATCAGTGTTTCTGATGCCACACTAAGTCACATACCAACGGCTCTGTGAGTTGGATATCAATACCATGTAGGGGTCTTGTGGAGGTCAACTCCCAGTTACACTTCATAATTCAGCCTCTTTGCCCAAGCCTAGTTCTGTGATTGCTGCTCTCAGAAAGTCTTAGGATTGTTCCATGCAATGAATGCATGATAAAAGTTGAAAACACCACTTCTACAGGTTTGTGGACTTTGCCTTGATGTCAGATATGAGACTGGCAGAAGGATCACATTTCACTCATCATCTCTCCCATTCCTACCAAAAGGAAGAGTATGTCTTGCTGCTGGTGATTCTGGCTCACCCTCTCTCTCATTGCTCCCCACATCCTACAGCTGGAACAAATTCTGCTGCATGTTAAGGCTCAGATCCCTGCAGGGGGAGTTAGATTTCTAGTGGATTTCCTGAAGATGGGTATTTGCTCCAGGTTGTGACAATAATAGATTCATTGGCATGGGTTGAACCTTGATTAGTAGACCAGGCTTACTGTCTACCCCAAGGCTCTAGCATTTGAGATGTACAAGAATATCTTCACTACTTGTTGGGTTAGTGACCTAGGAAACCACATTCACTGAAAGAGATGTAGGGAAAATCCTGAGATACTAGGACCATTGATCATGTGCTCCCCACATCATACTTCAGTCTTCATCTTCTGGCTAGAAGTCCCTAACTTGCTCTTCTTGTAAATGAGCTATACCTTCTGCTTTTCTTCAGAATTCTCTGGTTAGCATTGTCTAGGTTCTCCTAAAAAGTCCCATGTAATCCCTGTGCCATAGGTTCTGAGTAAACATGTAAGTAAACTTATAAGGAAGGAAGGAAGGAAATAAACTTATAAGGAAGCACATCTCCCAATTATGGTCTCCTTGCCCCTATTTTCATGTGAGTAAAACTTTCTGATTAACCTAGGGTCCATCTTCAAGGCAAGAAGATAACACAACATCTTTTAACCAACCTCTTGTAAGCTTTTGCAATTTTATTGACACAAATTTACGACAGAATTTATGGGGCTCCCAACTACAGTTGTGAGAGACATAGTATTTTCTGTTTGTGAAGCTCTTTTCTAGAAATAGATTATGGCTTAAACATGGTCATACTCTTTTAACTGGTATCAATTTCCCTGATTCCTAAGCCCTTGGATCAGATCGTCAGATGCCCTCCAGAGATTTTTCAACCTCATCTAATTTTGGAAAGGTGATAAATGGAAGGTCCTGCAGACATGCTTGTCTAGTATGAGTATACTCTAACACTGTGTGTAGTGGAGGCTGCAATGACCCACCCAGATTCCCCCTCAGGAATGAAGGATTTATTATGCTAGCTGCTGGATGTGCTATCAAAAATAGTTTTGGCTGTCAGCCTTCTTCAGGGTTTACCTCAGTGAAAAGAACAGCCTTACTCAGTGTCATAACCCCTTTCTGGGGTGGTTAATATTCAACGTGAGGGAGCTATAAAGACTTTGTCCCTTCTCCCCAACTTGGGACCTCTAAAGGATTATCCCATCTTCAGAAGAACGCAGAGGATTAGGTGAGGCTTCTATGGAGGCTGTATCCCAAATTGGCTTTTCCCTTTGACTGATCTTGCTTCTTCCCTTCCTTTCCACAAGTCTTGATCCCAAGAGCACTACCTACTAACATCCTACATGCCCATCTTTGTCTCGGAGTCTGCTTCCCAGGGAATACAAACTTCAGTAGTTGGTGCCAGGAGTGCTCTGAAAAAGCAGATGCTGGGTTGTGATTTTGGGGCTGGGTCACCCACCATTGTCCTGAGCTGGGAGAGTATGCATTGGACTGTATTCTGAGGGTACTGATAAAGAGAGAAGGAGCATACGTTGAAGAATGGAGGAGTTATAAATCTGAGATCACATTCCTAGGATACAGCATTCAACACCCTAGAGATGGTGTACACTAGTTACTAGGAGGACCCCTAAAAGCATGGGAAAATCATGGCCCACTCTAAGTGAGGTGGAAGTGCCAAAATGCTATGGCTGGTGGGAAAGAAAAGTTTGGAAGTCTCAGAGAAGTGGGCATGCTGGAGTGATTATACCATAAGGCAGAAAACCCTCGAACACTGTGTTGTACAGGAAGGTTTGGAGGATATACCACTTGCTTAAGCAATAAAGCATCTGCTGGTGAACAGGGTACTAACATCACTCAGAAGCTCCACTGATGGCAGGGGGATGGTAAAAGATGCTCTTACAGAACTAAGCTCAAAACAGTAATGTGCATAACAAGACTCTGAAATAATAGAGACAAGACTACGAAATAACAGGTGGCACCACTTTACCAAGACACTCCCAAGTGCATGCAATGACTATAACGAGTGGCAAGAAGGCAGAGGGGTGGCTAACCCACAGAGAGTTATGGATAGGGTTAAAAGAACATGGTGTCCCTAATGGCAGAAGAAACCAAGGACAGGTAATCAAGAAACTGGGCAATTTACCAGTTTTCAGATCTGAGGCATTTCAGAGCTAGAATCTAGTCCTTCCCAAAGGGACTCACAGCTATTTACTCAAGTAAATGTACTCTGGGGTAAGAGGAATACACATATATTTTGAGGACTTTTGGACACAGGGTCCGAGTTGACATTGATACCTAGTAACCCAAAGTGTCTTCATGGTAGTAACTTCCCAAGTTAAAGTGGGAGAATGTAAGGGTTAGATGATAAATGGAGTCTTCATCTGGCTCTCAGTGGGTCTACTGGATCCATAGACTATCCTATTGCCATTTCCCTGGTCTCAAATGCATAACTGAAATAAACTAATTGGTACTTGTGACAACCTGTATTGGTCCTGGACCTCTGGAGTAAGAGCAGTCATAGTGGGAAAGGTCAAGTGGAGCCTCTGAAACTATCTCTACTTAAGTCAAGAGAGTAAATAAAAAAACAATCTGGGGCTTAGACCAAAGCTATCTTTAAAGACCTAAAAGGAACAGGGGTAGTGATACCCATCTTATCTCTGATTAATTCAGGAATCTGGTTCCTGTAAAACTCAGACAGATCGAGGATAACAATAGATTACTGTGAAATCTACCAGATAGTAGCCCCTATCCAAGCTACTGTATCAGATGTAGTACCTTTTGCTGAATCAGATTAACACAAATCTGAGAAAGTGGTAATTTGCCATTCATTTGCCGAATGAATCTTTTTTTATCCTTATCAGAAAAGAGGTTCAAGATCAGTTTGCGTTATTTGGAACAAGCCACAATATACGTCTTCAGTCTTGCCTCAGGGCTATATCAATTCTCCTGGTTTTTGTCATCATATAGTCTAAAAAGATCCTAGCTTACTAGACATCCTGCGGAATATCACATCAATGACATCATATTAATCAGACCACATGAGTACAAAGTGGAAGTACCTCTCAAGGCCTGGTAAGATACAAGCACTTAAGAGGATGGGAGATAAAACTTATAGAAATTCAGGGTCCCACCACCATTTTAGGTACCTGGTTGTCTAGGGCATGCTGGAATATCCCCTTCAAAGTCAAAGCTGCATTTATTGCTTATTGTACTTCCCACACCAGTAGCAATTCCACTCCTACTAATATCACTCCAACTAATATGGTGTGTGACACAAAGACTTCCAGGTTTGGAAGGGGTCCAGAGCAGGAAAAGGCTTGGCATTAGTTCCAAGTTGTAATGCAAACCGATCTACTGCACTGACCATATGATCTGTAAGACACTATGTTATTAGAAGAATAGCTGGTGGGAAAAGTATGGAGTTTGTGGCAAGCTTCAGTGGGGAAATCATAGTGCAGACCTCTTCAGTTCAGTCATGCCATCTGTAGTATGAAATTATATACCTTTCAAAAAATAGCTTCAGGTGTGCTATTGGGCCCTGGTAGAGACAGAGCACCTCAACATGGGACATCAAATGACCATGTTGCCAGAACTACTCTCACGAGTATTGTCATATTGTCAAACCTACAAAACCCTAAAGTCAAGTGGGCCCAGTGTCAATAAATCTTAAGATGGAAGTGGTACCTCCAAGAAAAAAGCACAAGTAGGACCAGTAGAGGCAATGCAGGGCTATGAGCTGGTAACCCAGACCTCTATGTCATCTACCACTGTTGCACTTGTGCCTTCCTCAGCTGACATCTATGGGGGAATCCTTTTTGACCCCAGAATGAAGGAGGAAAAAAAGTCCGGACTTGGTTTGCAGATAGATCAGGTTAGGAATGTGAAAGCAAGTCAAAAATGGAGGGTGGCTGTACTACATCCTCACTCAAGCGTGACTTTGAAAGTCAATGGTAAAGGAAAGTCTTCATAATGGACAGAGCTTCAGGCAGCAGACCTGGTTATTTACCTTATCTAGAAAGAGAAGAAGCCTGAGGTTAGAATATACATAATATACACAGACTTAACTTAACTAGCAGTGCCAAATTGTTTGGCTCCATCTTCAGGAACCTGGAAATGAGAAAGTTTCAAGCTGTAGAAAGTGGACCTATGGGAGTGAACATAAAGTGTGAATATCTTTATATCTTATGTTATCCACCAAAAAGAACAGAAGAGGCACTAAATATCAGTTAATCAAAATGACTTGACAGTAAATATCAGCCAGACTGTGCCATTGGCTCCCCGATGTTGTCATAAGTGAATGAAGTAGCAATGTTGGCACAGATTTAGGGTATGTGTGGACCCAACAGCATGAGCTTTTGAGGCTGAACTAACTATTGCTAATAACAAAGACCAGTGCTGAATTGCCAATGGATTGTTAGATAGATATACGTGTCTGGAACCTAGGAAAAAAAGGTAGGATAGTGGTATACATTTGGTACTTTACTAGTATAGGATTAGTATGTTATAGGCTCTGATCAAGGGGAAGATGGTAAAACTTAGGGAATAACAATAGTTATTTATAGTTATAGGTCAGGCAAAGGAAGAAAAATTTTAAGGTGAGGCTGAGAAGGAGCTGTTAGATAGAAGAAAAATAAATCAAGAGCCAAGGGAGTAGAGCTTCATATAAAAAGAAGTATGAACAGATTAACCAAGATGTGAATTAGAAAATATCCATTGGTTTTAGCAACAAAGACATTAAAAATTCTGGCTGGAGCAATTTCAAAAGAAACTAGAGAATAAGGGACTTGAAATGTGATTGGGAATTGAAGAAAGGAATACAGTGACTGTTAGTTGAGTTTTTAAAGCAAGGTACTACTGTGGGAGAATAGACAGGTGGTACATAAAGAGGGAAGTAGTGAAGGTTTGAAATAGCTGCTATAGAAAAATAAGTTGGCCAGCCATGTACACAAATAAAGATAGTTGAGCAGTGCTAAAGCCAAGCCAAAGTTGAAGTCCACAAATCTGCATTGGCACCAATCAGTTTGATTTATGTGCTTTTTCATTGGTGCTTGGCTTCTAGAGGTGGGGTCTAGAAAGTACATGGTTGGATTGATCTAGGAATTGGTATAAAGGTAAAAGTTTTTACAGTGGGTATAGTGGGGAAAAAATGGGCCACAATGTTTAGGATCCTGGCAAATAAGATTATAGTATGATTCATCATACTGGAAAAAAAAAAAGAAGGGAAACCATGAGGAGGTGATGGTCTAGGAAGAGTCCAGACGTCTAAGACCAAGAATTCTGGGAGTTAGGGAGTGAAAGAGATAGAGGGATGAGAGGTTATGGGCAGATGTGATACACTGGGGTTTATGCTTTCATAGGTCATTCAGTTCCAGCTGATGGTAGCGTCTACCTTGAGACAACAGTATACCATGAAGTAGAGCCTTTGATGGACCACCAGCCTGGGTAGCCAATGGCTAAAGTGCAATGAATTTGAAAACTGTTAGAAGTAAGGGAGTCAACAGAAGTTGAATATGTCTTCAACATAGATGCTGAGGACACCCAGAATAATTATAGTAATTAACTTTGAACATCCCAGCAGCTAAGGCACAATGGAGATCCATTATCTTATTTAGTTCTTATCTTCTTAAAGAAAGTGTCATATTGGTCTGAAGAGATGCTAAATTCTAGAAAGAATGTATTTGGTGAATAATTTTAAGTATGACTCAAATGAAGTACAACATTGCTCCAGGAGCAGCACCTGAGTTCTGTAACAGGCCGGGAGAGTACCACTACTCCTCCTCCCACGTCCAGACACTATCTTGTTTTCTAATTAGTCAAAGTGTAAAATTGCTGTTTTCTTTAAGTCCCTAAAAGATAATAGTAGGGATGTGCAGATAGGATGCCAATCATGTGGCTAAGATGTCTTTAAGAGCCTCTCTGCTGCTTAAACCAAATTCCATGGTCTGTGGGAATTCAAAGACTTCCCAAGAGTGTCTTCTGATTCTGCAGGTGTTTTGTTTCCTTAGCCTCCCCTAACTCTTAGATGTCTCACTCACCTACACCATTTTGACCCCAACGTGAAATTCAGTCTTTTCTGCAGTTTTTGCTAGTAAGACAACTACAAAGAATTTTCTCAAATTAACTATTCTTTCTGATCAAAACTTATAATTTACAGCATGTAATGGGTGGAAAACCAAGAGATAGCACATAGAATGCCATCTCAAGAGACCCATCTCAATATTTGCTTGTCAACTCTAAAATTTCATGTTTCTAAACTCTAAACTCTGAGACTTCATCATGATCATGATGATATCCAACTTCATCAATGTTTTCTTTAATCACTTGGTAACTTCCTTGTCTATAAGTAGAAATTTTGTACCTATTGCTTGAAGGCACAGATATATATCATTTGGTTACTAATGGGGGTTTATAGGCTGGACTATTCTCCTGTCTAATAAACAGGAGAGGGGCAGACTGAAGATGTTATGTGTTGGCATAATAAAAATTTGCTATGGGGCAAGAGAACTTCACTACATAAAGTAATTATAGCTACAAATCTTAGAGGAGCAAGCAGGGGGCAAATGATTCTTCCAGTTTTATAATAAGAACGATCTTCTTAGGGACTAACCTTGTAGCCATACTTGATACTGTTTGCAGAGTGCACATGTGCTTAGAGAGTGGTGGTATTCCCTCCTAGGTATCAGGATAGATAAGCAACTAAAGGATGCTGTGATGAAGAGAAAATCCACCTATTAGCCAAGTGCGTATTGCTCTCAACTCTTGCCCTAATTAGATCCCCCCAAACTAATCAGTGGTACTTTTATTAACTTATGTAGGTGGATGCTGTTTGGCAAATTATGAAACAGTTTGTTATACTTTTAAAAAAGTCAATAACACAACATCTGATTTTTGTTAACAAAAAGTTTCTTTCTTGAATACTTTCATTACTTTTGACCGTGGACTTAAAACCAGTTGTTATTTCCATTGACTAACCCAACTTTTCTAGTTTCTGGTTCCATGTAACTGGAGCCCAATAGATTTAATCACATTTAAAGATGACTTAAGTAGCAGAACTTTGCTTTAGCTTGAAGCTGTGAGTTCAACTGTGCCTTGATATGCATTAGCTGCCTAATCAATCACTCAGCTGGCTACACATTGTACTGTAGGAGAGTTTGTCTGTGTGCTCACGTGAATAATAATGGAACTGGTCCAGAAGAACACCCAACGGACTCTCAAATCATTAATTTTTGGATTAGGCCTTTACTTTGGCAGCATGCGTACAAATAAACAAGCATGACTGAAATTAATTTATTGCATTCAAGAGACATCTGTAATTCTGCAGTTACTCGGTGAGAAAGAATTAAACAATTTCAGCTTTGACCATTTCCCTTTTTATTCCAGCTAAACAAACCTCGCCTTCCTAAATTACTCAGATCCTCTCTTCCAGCTGATAGGAAAACAAAGGGCCTCATAAATGAGCCTTTCTTTGTATTTGTAAATTTTAACACAAATAAAAACACAAGGATGACATTTAAGTGTCCTGAAAGGCCAGTTAAGAGACAAAGACTAATGCTCCTTGCTTCAAGTGGATCTTGGGCATCTGTGCCAAAGTATTACAGCACCTTCTATGTGAGAGAACAGGATCTGAGCTCATCCCTTTGCAGTTCTGAAATATGAAGGCTGGTGTACAAATCACTTCTGAATATCTTGTGGATCCTGGAAAGTTATATTCAACAGGAACTTGTTTCAGATTTTTCCCCTATTTTAATTTACTTCTCTTAAAAAAAAAAGGAAACTATTCCTGGAGAAAGGTGAAAGATGCAGTTTGTAAGATTATCATAGTGCCCTCTTATCTTATTAGGAACACCCTCACCAAAACTGCCAGCTGGCTAAGGGATGGGTTGGTCTCTTCTGACCCAGAACAAGTAACCTAAGGCTAAAGGGCAATCAGAAATGCATCAGGACAAATGACAGTCCTATTCCAATAATTGACAACTTAATGTTCCAGGGTATATGAGATTTCTGCCAAGATTAGCAAACTTTTTAATCTCAGGTGGCTAATTGGGAAGATATCCATAGGTACCAATATGTGTTATTGGAAGACCTGCAGGAAGAAGGGAGAGGGAGAGAGAGAAGATAAATCCAAGTGGTAGGATAATGGAAGAGGAGGACATGGCAGTCATGTAATAATGATGGAAGGAAGCCATCAACCTGTGAAGAGGCAACCTACAGAATGGGAAAAACATTATTTGCAAACCATGTATCTAATAAGGGGTTAATATCCAAAATATATAAAGAACACATTCCACTCAATAGCAAAAAAAATACATAATCTGATTTTAAAATGAGCAAAATACCTGAGTAGACATTTTTCCAAAGAAGACATATGAATGGTCAACAGATGTATGAAAAGGTGCTCAATTTCACTAAGTATCAGGGAAATGCCAGTAAAAACCACAATGAGATAGCACTTCACACCTATTAGGCTGACTATTATCATTCATTTACTCTGGTTGGGGTGGGGGGCATGAAGATGGAAAGATATTTAAAATGCATTTTTTTCCTTTCTACATAAGAATCTTTTTGTCACTTCATACTGTTTTGAGAGTTTTGTGGAAGTACATTGAATGGAATAAGTACCACTCATTGAATACCCACTACGTATGTCCTCTTACAACATCATAAGGAGTCTTATCTGGATTTATCTGGGTTTATAAGGAAACTAAACCTCCAAGAAGTTAATACATTAAGAGATTTGCTCAAGTCAAAAATATAATGGAAGGAGAGTGAGGCTTGATTGAACCTGGATCTGGCTTCAAAGTCTGAATAACTTACAGTGCTCCCTCCAAATGCCAACTTCCCTGACTGCAAATTAAAATCTCTGCATTCAGTATTTAATTGTTCAAGCAGATTATCTTTCTTTAAGTAAGATTTAATATTTCATTATATGAAAATGTCATCTTTTTTTTTTTTTAAGTAGGTTCCACACCTAGTGTGAGAGACCAATGCAGGACTCGAACTTACGACCCTGAGATCAAGACCTGAGCTGAGATCAAGTGTCGGATGCTCAACCAACTGAGCCACCCAGGTGCCCCCCAAAATGTCATCTTCTTCTTAATGTGGGTTCTATTCCATAGAATATTATTTTGTAGATTCATTTTGGACTTGGATGACAACAAAATGTTGTAGAAGGCAGACGTAGGGCCAGAAAATCCATTTAGCATTGTTTGGACAATTTCATGGTACATAATTTGTGCTTTTATTTTATTTTAGCTTCTAGAGTTAAAAATATGAAATGATTATTGACTTACAAAGGTCAAAATAATTTGTAACCCATCTTATTCTAGAAAGGATTTCAGTTGACTTGAATAGTTAGCAAATATTTCTTTATTCCTTCATCTCTCCTAACTAGATAGTTCCAGTCTTTGGGGCCAGAGAGAACCCTAGCCATCTTTATTTCTCCAGCAGTACCTAGTAATTCCTGATATGATAAGTGACCAACATTTGTTGAATTTATTCTTGCTGAGATGCCTTGACAATGGAGTGTATACAGAGAAGGGCTTCTTTAGAAAAGAACTATACTGATTGTCTCTCAAAAGAAATAGAATATTTTAGAATCATGGCTAGATGGAATGATTCAAGTTTGATACTCTTTACAGATTAGTAAATGACCCTTTTGAGTCTTCAAATATCAATAATTCACCTTGAATGAAGAGCATTTCTTCATTTTATGAATATTTTCCCAGGCCAGCAACAATCCTTCTATACTTATATTGTAATAGATATTGTTATTTCTGCTCTTTTATAAGGGAACAAAAGAGTCAGGTGCACTGAGGAGAAAGCACATAGGCTGTATTTATCTCTGGGCTCTGCTTTTATCTATCGACAATTTTATGGATGTTATTGGCTGCCTTCTACTTGTATTCTTTTTACTTTTTATTTGTTGGCAGTTCTTGTTTATACTTTGAGAAAATAAAAAGAGTATCTGACAGACTTTGGTTTTACTTTATTCTTACATTGTTTTTTACTTGTACAATATGAGTGCTATAATTAAAATGCAATTAAAATTCAATACTACATTATATATATTTAATGCTATATTACCTGTGACATAGTGAAAAATTAATAAGTAATGATGGATTAAGAGTTCACTTGCTATTAACTTTGGACAAGTTATATCACCCTCCAGATTTCAATTTTAGCATCTGAAAAATGAAGAGATCAAAACAAATAATGTACAAGGACCACTGAAACCTTAGCATCCTATGAATGACTGCACAGTATAGATTAGTTCATTACCTCTGTTTTTCCTCTAGGAGAGTCAAGTTACTTGTAGTTTTATGGGTAGATGAGTTTAGGATACAGCTTTACCATTTCTGCTTTTCTTAACCAGAGACCAACTTCAGGGCAAATTATACTAAGGTATATTTTGTAGTATCATAAATACTCTTCCTTCAACCACTGAGGGTAGGCCTAGAAAGAGATTCTTTTTGCCATGTCATTCCACTAATGGGGTAAAAACTTTCAGAAGTATTACTACTCTCACTGATATTCAAGCTACTCTATTAAAAATTTTTTCAGCCTCCGAAAACTGCCCAGTAAGGAGAAGAAATAGCCAGAATCAATCTAACTTTAGATGAAATCATATACTTATCCAAATACAAGTTAACTTGGAAGAAATTAAATGTCTTCACAATGAACTTCTAGACAAAATCTGTGAAAGTAGTTGCTGTTTTTCATAAGGGTATTGGGTGGGGAGGCTACCTAGTTACAAATTATACTATAATAGCTCGTGAGTCCATAAATTATTTCTAAAAGATTATTGGTGATATTCTTTTGTTATGCAGAACAAATTTCCAGAAAGAAAATTACCAGTGTTGATATCTGATATCCAAGCCAGTTAAAAAAAAAAAAAGAACAGGAAACTTATTACAAGTGCCAATAAAATACTCACCATTTCCCCTTCTTTAAATGTGATTTCTTTTACTTTTTTTCTTTTATGGGCTTCACTTTTCTGATGCTAGCGATGTGGGATCAAAAAATGTAATGGGCTCCAAAGATGGAGATGAATTGCAAAAGCCAGCCAGGGAATTTATTTTAATACTTTAGACTACCCAGAGGATTAGAAAATATATCTTAGGTTTCTAGGGATTCTGGAATAAATCTGGATTATGCTGCTAGCAGTGGGTAACTAATACTTTGTGTACACTACTAATATATACTATATTTTTATTGAGATACAAAAAAATCTCTAAACAGCCCCTCATATCTGCTTGATCCAGAACATTCATTGTTGCTTTCTTCAATTAGCAATAGAGTTGCTAATCATTGGCAGATGACACTAATCAACTCTGTAAATATGTTCTGAATTCATTTGAATTTTATATGGAAATCAGTATGTTCTGAGTTATGTCCCTTCCATCCAAAATGTAAATACCCAACTTTGAAATTGATCTTTAAGTATATACTTATGTATTAATATTTAGATTTTTTAAAGAAAAATCTACAGTTAGTTTAAATAAAAATGTCTCATGAATGGTCGAATGAATTTCTGTTTGTATCTTTTTTTATTTTATTTTTTAAGATTTTATTTATTTATCTGACACAGAGAGAGAGCACACAAGCAGGGGGAGCGGCAGGCAGAAGGAGAGGGAGAAGCAGGCTCCTTGCAGAGCAGGGAGCCCAATGCAGGGCTGCATCCCAGGACCCTAGGATCATGATCCTGGGCCGAAGGCAGACACTTACCCAACTGAGCCACCCAGGCACCCCTGTTTATATCTTATTTTAAAAAGTTGTGCCAGGGGCGCCTGGGTGGCTTCCCTGCTCCGCGGGAAGTCTGCTTCTCCCTCTCCCACTCCCCCTGCTTGTGTTCCCTCTCTCGCTGTGTCTCTCTCTGTCAAATAAATAAAATCTTAAAAAAAAACAACTTGTGCCATAGTCTTATAATCTGCTCCACTATTGTGTGCTACTGTTGAAAGAGAACAGTGAATATTCAGAAATGTCATTGCCTTCCCCAGACAGCCCGACTTTTGGAGATTTTTTGTTCTTGAAGGTTATATACAATTCTGGTAGTTTATCCCATGAGAAGGTTATGGCTTTTGCAGCCTCTCAAAAACAAATAAAATAAAGACCACTTTCTAAACTGTGGTCACAGAAAGATTTGCAACCACTGAAGTCTGGAGGGCAGTTTGAATTGATGTGCCATTGAATCTACCTACTCTGAATTTAGCAAATAGCCCATACTGAGCTTGACTCAAAGAGTAGAAGGGTGACCAATATTTACAATGTAATTTGGATGCCAACGGATCATTTTAGTGTTCAAAACATTGGAAGTTGGTAGAGTAAATGGAGAAAGATTGGTAGATAGGTAAAGAGACATATAGATGGACAGAGATAGCCAGAGATGATTTTTGTAACATTGATTTAATTCACCACAATGAAAAATAATTATTTTTAAAAATACCTTCTCCAGCCAATCTGTAGTTTCTGGTTTTGGGTAGAAATAATAGGTGCCTGGGACTTACCTATGCCTTAATGAATGTCAGATGTTAGGAAAATCTTGTACCTGAGTGAATCTGGCAGGAGATCTGCACCAGGAATTCTTGACTCTAAAGAAAACTGCCCAGGTTTGGTTGGTACCTGTAGTACGGTCATCAAATTATACTTGACTTTTAAGTGCTAGTTTGATCTAAGGCATGGCTTCTTCTATTTGT